>NC_090193.1:11841503-11939003 GCF_024679245.1 Pseudorasbora parva | reverse complement strand
CAAATACTTCAAATATTAATGGTTATTAGCTTTAAACTTTCCGGTAAAATAAATTATAATAGTTTATATAAGTTAAAATGAAAGTGCTCCGTTAGCTTTTTCTTTCAAGTAATTTTTTTTTAAAAGAACTAAAAAAAAAAAAAATCATAAGAATCATATTTTACAGTACTCTTAAGTACTATTAAGTAAAACATTTAAATTTGAAAATTAACATAAAAAAAAACATTGCACCATGAAATCATGTAGTGAATTGTTCTGTGTGTTTAACAATCACCATAATGATATCCAGAGCTGTGAAAAATAAAAATACATGAAAACACAACACTGCCTGAAGTTTTTTTCCCCAACTTCAAAGGCCCCTTTAAATGATTAAAACTAGATGCTTAATTTTAACTTTAAGGTTACTTATCATGTAAACGTCTCAGGTTACGTATGTAACCCTAGTTCCCTGAGGGAACGAGACGCTGCGTCGAAACGCTGTGAGAACGCCTCTGCGTTAATGCGTCGTGAAGCGCCTGTAGAACCATTCCATCGGAAAAAAGATCGATCGTCGCCGACGTGATGACGTCGCCGACGTGATGACGTCATCAACCGGAGACTATAAAAGGTCCGCGAACACAAACAGGAACTAGCTTCTGATAAAGCCTGAAGTAAGTGATCACGGACACGCCGGGAGTATGGCAGAGCGACGCAGCGTCTCGTTCCCTCAGGGAACTAGGGTTACATACGTAACCTGAGACGTTCCCTTTCGGGGAACTCGAGCTGCGTCGAAACGCTGTGAGAACGCTTATACCCACATCGCCATAGGACCAAGTGTCTCGTATGTGTGAAGCCGAAGCGCACACGGTTACGAGAGTACCTGTGCCCCAACTGTAGATGCCAGGTCTAGTTCATAGAACCTGACGAAAGTTAAAGGAGACGACCATCCGGCCGCGTTTACAAATATCGTGGAGGGAAGCCCCCGACAAAAGTGCTTAAGAAGCAGCCATACCCCTGGTTGAATGCGTCCGGACAGCCAGTGGAGACTGCTGCCCGGCCGCCTCATAAGCAAGTGAGATGGCCTCGACCACTCACTTGCTCATCCTCTGCTTAGATACTGGGGCCCCTTCTTAGGGGGCCCGAAACAGACAAACAGCTGATCAGTTTTCCTCCACAGGGCAGCTCTGTGGACATAGTATCTAGTGCTCTAACAGGGCACAGCAGATTAATCTTCCTGGTCTGACGTCGTGAAAGGAGGAGGACAGAATGCTTGAAGAGTAATGGGGCCCCGTGGGCTCGTAGGAACCTTGGGGACATAACCCGGCCTGGGATGAGAAATCCCCAGCGCAAACTCTAGACATGAGGGCCCTACAGACAGGGACTGAATATCTCTTATTCTTTTGAGAGATGAAATAGCCAAAAGGAATATAGTCCTGAGGTGAGGAACTTATCCGACACCTCCTACAAGGGTTCAAACGGAGGCTCGGACAAGCCCCGCAAAACACAGGCTAAGTCCCATGCTGGGACCCTCGAGTGCATAACAGGCCTCAACCTTAAAGTGCCACGGAGGAAACGTGTAATCAGAGGGTGTCTTCCCAAGACACTCCACCCAAAGGGACGTGGACGGCACCCAAGGCCGCCACGTACGCCTCTATTGTGGAGGGGGTCAACCCTGCCGAGAACCTTGCCTGCAGAAACTCCAGCACTGTACCAACCGGGCAGTTAACTGGGTCCCACTGGCGTTCTCTGCACCATGCTGAGAAAAGTTTCCCTTTCAGAGCGTACAGTCTCCTCGTGGACGGAGCTCTGGAGTGAAGGATGGTCTCTACGACCTCGGCCGAGAGACCTTCCTCTATGAGCCTAGCCCCCTCAGAGGCCAGGCCCACAGTTTCCACATCTCTGGGCGTGGGTGCAGGAATCTCCCGCCCGCCTGAGAGAGTAGATCCCTCCTGGTCGGAATCTCCATCGGAGAGCCTTCCAGGAAAGATATCAGGTCCGAAAACCATACTCGGGTCGGCCAGTACGGAGCCACTAGGAGTACCTGGGCCCCGTCCCGGCGTACCCTCTCCAGAACTCCTGGAAGCAAGACAATCGGGGGGAAGGCGTACAGAGGTAGCCTCGGCCACCCCTGTACCATGGCATCCAACCCCAGCGGGGCTGGATGGGTCAGAGAAACCACTGCGGGCAGTGAGAACTCTCCGCCGAAGCAAATAGCTCCCATATACCTTCCATAGGAGCTCCACCACTTCTGGGTGGAGTCTCCATTCCCCGGGCCTCGGCCCCTGCCTCGACAGGCTGTCTGCTTCCTGATTCAGGACCCCCGGGATATATACTGCTCTGACTGACAGCAATTTCCCTTCGGCCCACAGGAGGATCCGATGTACCAATTGTCCAACGGACGGGACCTCAGACCCCCCTGGTGATTTATATAGACGACCACCGATGTGTTGTCTGCACATGGTGGCCCCTTGAGGTCGGGCAGGAACTGTTTCAATGCAAGAAACACTGCGAGCATCTCTAGCCGATTTACGTGCCAGTGCCGCTGATGTTCCTGCCATAGACCCTGGGATGAGCGACCACTCATGGTCGCCCCCCCAGCCCGTGAGAGAGGCATCTGTCGTTAGCGTTACGCGACGAACATGAGCCCCCAACACGGGACCCTGAGATAAAAACCCCGGGTTTTTCCACATGACCAGAGCACGTAGGCATCGCCGCGTGACTTTGATCGTGCGGAGCGGATTTCCCCTCGGGGAGAACCCTTTTGTTTTGAGCCACCACTGCAGTGGCCTCATGTACAGTAGGCCAAAAGGTATCACGTTGGACGCTGCTGCCATGAGACCTAACAGTTTCTGGAACCGTTTCACAGTGACGGCTCGGCCTAGCTTCTGTTCTTTGGCGGCTGCCAGGATCGATGCTATGCGTGTTGGCGATAATTGCGCCCGCATAATTACCGAGTCCCAGTTCACACCTAGAAAAGTGGTTCTCTGAGCCGGAGAAAGCACACTCTTCTTGGCGTTCAGCCTCAACCCCAGCTTCGACATATGGGCAAGAACAGCATCTCGATGCTGAACCGCCATCTGCTCTGTATTCGCTAGAATCAGCCAGTCGTCGATATAGTTCAGTATGCGGATGCCCTGTAGACGCAGCGGCGCCAGAGCTGCATCCACACACTTGGTGAACGTGCGGGGTGACAGTGCTAGACCGAAGGGAAGTACACGATATTGGTATGCCTCTCCCCCGAAGGCAAACCTCAGGAACTTCCTGTGATGTGGAAGGATGGAGACATGAAAATACGCATCTTTGAGGTCTATGGTGACAAACCAATCATCCGATTTGACCTGCGCTACAATCTGTCTGAGTGTAAGCATCTTGAATTTGAGCTTGGCCACCGAGCGATTCAATAGCCGCAGATCTAATATCGGGCGTAAGCCCCCATCCTTCTTCGGCACGATGAAGTAACGGCTGTAAAAGCCAGACTCCCTGCTGGGAGGGGGAACCCTCTCTATAGCCCCTTTTTGCAGGAGTGTCTCTACTTCCTGTGCCATTACCAGAGCCTGCTCCGGGCCTACCTCTGTAGGTAGGACACCGCAGAAAGGAGGTGGCCGACTTCTGAACTGAATGGCGTACCCCTTTTCTATTATCTGCAGGACCCACTGAGATATATTTGATAGACGTTTCCACTCGTCTAGAAATCTACTAAGGGAACCAGCCTCTCGAGGCTGGCCTCTGGTGTATTTTGAGCAACAAGCACAGTGCCCTGAAGGGGCGGACCGGCAGGGAACGACTGACTTGACTGCTCGGGAGCCCCCCGAAGGGGGAGCGGACCACCCTCGAGTGGCCCGCGGGGACCGTCTGCGCCCCGGCATTGCGGCGGGGTTGGCAGCGCGGCCCCCAGAGGGCGCTGCAGGACAACGGGTACCGTAGGCAGAGGTAAACACCGTTTCCCTTCGGAGGGGACTACCCTCAGCGTCCTTTTGTTTCCCCTGCCCTCCGAGGAGGGGGCGGACCACCCTCAGGTGGCCCGCGGAGACCCTCTGCGCCCCGACATTGCGGTGGGGTTGGCAGCGCGGCCCCTTGAGGGTACCGAAGGAAGACGGGTACCGTATGCTGAGGTAAGCACCGTCTTCCCACGGAGGGGAAACTAAGGGAACCAGCCTCTCGAGGCTGGCCTCTGGTGTAATTAGAGCAGCGAATGCAGTGCCCTGAAACGGCGAACCGGCAGGGAACACCTGACCTGACTGCTCGCATGCCCTCCGAGGAGGGGGCGGACCACCCTCAGGTGGCCCGCGGAGACCCTCTGCGCCCTGACATTGCGGCGGGGTTAGCAGCGCGGCCCCCTGTGGGCACCGAAGGAAGACGGGTACCGTGTGCTGAGGTAAGCACCGATTTCCTTCGGAGGGGAAATGCCAGGGACGATGCAGCTGAAGGCGAGAGATAGCTCGCAAGCGTCTCTTCGATCTTCGGCATCGCCCCATAACCATAGTGTCTCAGCCCAAATATATTACTATATGCAGATGTATGTGGGCTGAACACTCTATATGATACCGCTTGTTTCCTCCATGACCTAGACACCTCGGTGTGCAGGTCAGGGAAGAATGGCAGGACGTTGATGCTTTGCACGAGAGGGCAGGAATCGCTCATCTAATTTCGTTCTCTCTGATTTCGATGGGATTCAGATATTTCAGCCAGCCAGTCATTTCTTATTTTTATATTTAACCTGGCCACAGCTCTCGACCTCAACTCATTTTTTTTTTTTTTTTTTAGCGGGTGACTGAAGTGGCGAGTCTTCAGTCGCGATGCTCTCAACGTCCACCTCCTCAGAGCTGGATAGTTGGAGCACCGGTGCCCCGCCCAGGGAGGAAGAGACCGCAGAGCGGGCTTCCAAACCCCGAGACGAGACACTGGACGATACAGGTGAGGGCTGAGATAAGGCTGGGCCCGTCTCAAACCCCTCTGTAAAGTCCATGTGTGAACCCCACGACTGAAGCCACCGCTCTGCCTCGGCAGCAGCGGGACCAGAGCCGCGGGGAACACGAGCCGAGGCACCCTCCTCGAAGAGTGCCCGGCGGGAGCGCAGCGTTCTCAGTGGCATACGCTCACAGTGCTCGCAAGCAGCCCCCTCGAGGGCTGCCTGGGCATGCTGCGCTCCCAAGCAGGCTACACAAAGAGAGTGTGTATCCCCGCTCGTGATGTAGCGTGGGCAGGGATGAACACACCTCTTAAAGCTGCTTTCACTCGCCATTTTACTCTATCTATTTTATTTTCTCTTTGTTTGTTAATATATACTGCAATATTTAACAAAAGGGTGGAAAATCTCTGGATATAGACAGACAAAAACACCAAATAGACAGACAGGTTCACACAGATCGCTTGCTGAAGGCTCAGAAGCTAGTTCCTGTTTGTGTTCGCGGACCTTTTATAGTCTCCGGTTGATGACGTCATCACGTCGGCGACGTCATCACGTCGGCGACGATCGATCTTTTTTCCGATGGAATGGTTCTACAGGCGCTTCACGACGCATTAACGCAGAGGCGTTCTCACAGCGTTTCGACGCAGCTCGAGTTCCCCGAAAGGGAACTACCCATATAGAGCATGTTAAATGCATGTTTGGAACAGACTAACAGAGGGGAAAACGGTCTCATTTGCAGCAGATATGCATTGCTGCCTAATGTGCCCATTATAAATCAAAGCACGAGATGACAGGGGTCGAGCAGAACACCGGAAAATCTGACAGAATGGACAATATTTGTCTGTCTGTGCAATACACGAGCGCGGCTCACGCTCTCCATACGGAAAGCTTCTGCGCCGCCTGCGCGTGCAGTGTGAAACCGCCGTTAGCGTCGAGTTTCTTAACTTTTTCGCTGCCGAAAGCAGAGCCGTGGAGACCAACTTCGCCATACTTTCATTGTTTTGAAGGCGAGCTGAAATGACGGGAGGGGTTGTGTCGCGAAGATTTGCTTCCCTCGGTCTGCACTTTCCTCAGACATACGTTCTCCACCCACACGACACAGAATTTCATTACAAATATGTAAAATTCCGGGGACATCTGCGTTAACACCAGATTCCGCGTTTATATGCAGATTCCGCGTTAATATGCCAATTCCGCGATTCCGTCCGCGATTCCGTGATCGCGGAAATTATAGGGCCCTAGGTTTTCAAGTCTTCCCTTATTTATTATTATTAAAATGTAAATTGTGTGGGGGGTTGTGTGGATCTACTGTGTTTGTGGGCCCAGTTTACAGCAGTTAGTTCACCTACAAATGAAAATTAGCCCATGATTTACTCACCCTCAAGTCATCCCAAGTGTATATGACATTCTTTTTTCAAATGAATAAAATCTGAGTTATTTAAATTTATATTAAAAAAGTCCTGGCTCTTCCCAGCTTTAAAATGCCAGTGCCTTGTCGGTCCATAAAAGTGCATCTAACCATCATATAACTGATCCACACAGTAACTGATCCATAGACTAAAATACTAGCTTTCGGTTTTCAGTGCCACACGAATCACATTGCGCTTAAAGGACAACTCCGGTGAGAAATGACCCTAGGGGTAATTAACAGATGGTTATCGAATAGATCGTTCTCTGGGATGCGGTTTCATGAAAATCGAATTTAAAGAGTTTTATCTCTAAACACAGATTAGCTTATAATGTTTGTCTATGGGGCATGGAATAAGTGAAATTAAATCGCTAGTTAATACCACTAACAAGGCAGCATAATGAGGGTCCCTACATGCAAACCGCAGCATTGAGAACTTGTTAGAGTACAAACGGTTTAATAAGAAGATACTTTCTAAAGACAGTACATTACACGTTTACAGACTGCAGCCATCTTGGAAAACAGTCTCGACTAGTCGAGCCACGAACGTTGTGCTAAGTGGCTGATCGATAGGAATTAAGTTTGTGAAATCTAATTACATGGACTTTTTTTTCTTTCTTTTTTTCTCTACTGCGTTCAGTGTTTTCTTCCGGAAACAATGGCCCATATGAGATTCCAAGTCACAGTTCATCACTTAGCACAGCGTTCGTCACTCAAATCTGTTTTTAGAGATAAAACTCTTTACACTTGATTTCCATGAAACCGCATCCCAGAGAACGATCTACTCGGTAACCATCTGTTAATTACCCCTAGGGTCATTTCTCACCGGAGTTGTACTTTAAAGAGTAACCCTTCTTCACCCATGAATCCTTGACGTATGTGCACTGACAAACGCAGAAGAGAGAAGATAGAGCTAAACAAAACTTAGCGTCAGGGGTTACTCTTTTCATAATAACACTAAAACACAATTTCTTTCAATAAAAATAGTTTGTTTAGTCTATAAAGTTTAAAATATGGACAATGTTCTTACACAAACGCCACTTTGCTTCAGAAGGCTCTTCATTACTCACGTGCTATATGGGTGAACACCTGAAGCACGCCCCAAAAGCTGTATCTCTGACAGTCCACGAATGCTAAACTAAAATGCTAAAATTAATACAAAATTATTTAAAAAAAAATAGGAAGTATCCCAGTAAACATAGTTGCTTATGTCATAGTAGGTTCAGTTAAGTGAACATACACTTTGAGAAAAAGTAACTTTAAAATTATTAACTTATAAAAAAAAAAATAATAATATATATATATATATATATATATATATATATATATATATATATATATATATATATATATATATATATATATATATTTTTTTTTTTGTTTGTTTTACAGTGAGGACAATACAGTGTTAAATTACAACTACTGACAGACCGTCCTGAAAAGCACTGTTTATTTCATGTGTATCATATCTTTTGTATTTATTTGTGCTTTCACTTGTAATGTTTTTGGGCTAGTGGTTTAGATGTGTTCTTGAAATTGGAATAGAGAATAGTGTGTGTGTTGAGTTTGCTGCTCAACCCCCCACCAGTAATTTACATTTCAATGCATGAAGACTCTCACAGGTGATACAAAGAAGCTCACTACTGTTACCTGTGTCCTAGACCAATACCCTGCCAAAAATAAATTGAAATTACATGATGAAATGAAATTACAATCGCTAGGACACATTTCCCAATATTTAGGAGAACTGAGGGAGGAGTTTATAAATTTGCTAACCAACTTTCAGCTTCACAGCAGTTAATTTTACATTTACAAATCAACTCATTCTTACAGAGCACGGCACAGGTTTACATCCAACACTAACATCAGGAACATTATACAATTAAAATGTCTTTACAAAACTAGAATGACACTCTCTGCTGCTTATAATTCACTGCATGCTTACAGTACAGTACAACATTATTCCTAAGTTTCCTCTTTTGAATGGATGGTAATGGTCTAACACTGGTGTTGGTGTTCAGTTTCATCAAAGTTGCTTTGATAGTGTTTGATTTTTTTAGCAGTATAAATTGCATTACAGTATTACTGTATACATGTTGTAAATTGCTGTCTCATTCAGTTTTGTATTATGTTATTGTTTTGTCCATAAGTTTAACACTTTTGAAAACAGCATGTCAGGATGTGCAAATTGGCCTGTAGAACAAAGATTTGATTGTGTTTGTGTCAAAGTGAGAAAAGATTTCAGGTAAATTGAAAGATGTTGCCATTGAATGCATTTTTTGCTAAAGCAATGTTGATCCACAGTTAAGCTGTGATATAAAATGTTCTTTTACAAAACATTTCTCAATAATAAACACACTTTTTCAACTTTTTCAACTCTTCACACAGTGATCACAACTTCAGTCTGTGCAAGCTAAACTGTGGATCATTGGCACTTGATTTGAGACATGAATTAAGTGTTTTGTTAGTTTTTGTGGATTTTGAATGTGAAATAACTGCTGTGAAGCAGAAAGTTGGTTTGGAGAACTGTGTGAAGGATTTTGAAAATGACCAAAGTATTGAGAAATGTGGCCTAGCGATTGTAAAAAATGTAATTTAGTTTAATTTGGCAGGGCAAATCCCAGCATCTTCTCAAGTTTATTTGAGAAGGGTTCTGCCACATTGGTATATTGAGCTCTATTGGCCTGTGGTTCACAAACTGGTTTTTCAAGTCTCCTTTATTGAAATGTAAATTGTGAGTGGGGGGTTGTGGGGGTTGAGGAGAGAAACACACAGGCGTCGTGATTTACTATCTAACAGGGGACCTGAGTCAGTGTGTGTGTAACGTAATCACTATTCAATAATGACCTGCATTTAATACATTAGAGAGCTATTTCTGCTTGATTTAACCCTTTAAACTCAGTTATTGCTGTAAAAACTCTAAATCTTTACAGTGTGTTTGTGATGATAAGAAATGTCACAGCAAACACACAGGCGTCGTGATTTACTATCTAACAGGGGACCTGAGTCAGTGTGTGTGTAACATATTCACTATTCAATAATGACCGGCAATTAATACATTAGAGAGCTATTTCTGCTTGATTTAACCCTTTAAACTCAGGTATTGCTGTAAAAACTCTAAATCTTTGCAGTGTGTTTGTGATGATAAGAAATGTCACAGCAAACACACAGGCGTCGTGATTTACTATCTAACAGGGGACCTGAGTCAGTGTGTGTGTGTAACATAATCACTATTTAATAATGACCTGCATTTAATACATTAGAGAGCTATTTCTGCTTGATTTAACCCTTTAAACTCAGGTATTGCTGTAAAAACTCTAAATCTTTACAGTGTGTTTGTGATGATAAGAAATGTCACAGCAAACACACAGGCGTCGTGATTTACTATCTAACAGGGGACCTGAGTCAGTGTGTGTGTGTAACATAATCACTATTCAATAATGACCTGCAATTAATACATTAGAGAGCTATTTCTGCTTGATTTAACCCTTTAAACTCAGGTATTGCTGTAAAAACTCTAAATCTTTACAGTGTGTTTGTGATGATAAGAAATGTCACAGCAAACACACAGGCGTCGTGATTTACTATCTAACAGGGGACCTGAGTCAGTGTGTGTGTAACATAATCACTATTCAATAATGACCTGCAATTAATACATTATAGAGCTATTTCTGCTTGATTTAACCCTTTAAACTCAGGTATTGCTGTAAAAACTCTAAATCTTTACAGTGTGTTTGTGATGATAAGAAATGTCACAGCAAACACACAGGCGCCGTGATTTACTATCTAACAGGGGACCTGAGTCAGTGTGTGTGTAACGTAGTCACTATTCAATAATTACCTGCAATTAATACATTAGAGAGCTATTTCTGCTTGATTTAACCCTTTAAACTCAGGTATTGCTGTAAAAACTCTAAATCTTTACAGTGTGTTTGTGATTATAAGAAATGTCACAGCAAACACACAGGCGTCGTGATTTACTATCTAACAGGGGACCTGAGTGAGTGTGTGTGTAACATAATCACTATTCAATAATGACCTGCATTTAATACATTAGAGAGCTATTTCTGCTTGATTTAACCCTTTAAACTCAGGTATTGCTGTAAAAACTCTAAATCTTTACAGTGTGTTTGTGATGATAAGAAATGTCACAGCAAACACACAGGCCTCGTGATTTACTATCTAACAGGGGACCTGAGTCAGTGTGTGTGTGTAACATAATCACTATTCAATAATGACCTGCAATTAATACATTAGAGAGCTATTTCTGCTTGATTTAACCCTTTAAACTCTGCTTGATTTAACCCTTTAAACTCAGTTATTGCTGTAAAAACTCTAAATCTTAGCAGTGTGTTTGTGATAATAAGAAATGTCACAGCAAACACACAGGCGTCGTGATTTACTATCTAACAGGGGACCTGAGTCAGTGTGTGTGTAACGTAGTCACTATTCAATAATGACCTGCAATTAATACATTAGAGAGCTATTTCTGCTTGATTTAACCCTTTAAACTCAGTTATTGCTGTAAAAACTCTAAATCTTTACAGAGTGTTTGTGATGATAAGAAATGTCACAGCAAACACACAGGCGTCGTGATTTACTATCTAACAGGGGACCTGAGTCAGTGTGTGTGTGTAACATAATCACTATTCAATAATGACCTGTAATATTCAATAATGTAAATACATTGGTGTACCTGAGAATAATCTTAAATGAGAGATGTGGACTGATCATATACTGTAATTATGAAGACACAACAGAGAATGAATTTCTTAAAGAAATGACTTTTCTGTAATGTATTAGGTATTATGTCTAAGGTATATTGTGTTTGTATGTGTGTGTGTGTGTGCCTATTGTGATACCAGATGCCTGTGTAAACAAGTTAACTTATTTTAATGTGTTGACTAACATACTAAAGCACAAGAAGACTTGTGGACTAACTAAGTGTAGTGTGTTACTTGATGTTACATCTTGTAACTTTATTGCGACTGTGTAATAAATATATTTAAAAATAAATTAAAGTATTAAAGTATATTTTAGGTTACAAATAAATACTTCTCAGTACATTCAAAAGAACACAGTTATTATAAAAAGACATATTATTACTTGACACATTATATAGTCTGTACGAAGCTTAACTGCATTTATGTTATTTATTTGTAAAGACATGTAATGGTGGAGATGGCATATATATATATGTGTGTGTGTGTGTGTGTGTGTGTGTGTGTGTGTGTGTGTGTGTGTGTGTGCTTGTTTTAGACATGAACGGACAAAATTAGATCTTGAACTTGAGTTATTATTTTAATTATTATTGATTTTTATGGAATTTCTAACCTTCATAACTGTTTTTACTTTAAGAAGAGTACTATAAATTCTGGAACAATTGTGCCTGCTTCATTGTGTTAAATAATTCACTATAGTTAAAGTTAACTATTTCATTATTATTATTATTATTAATAATAATAATATAATAAAAACATCTGTAAGTAAATAAATAGAAGTACATTTGTTATTTCATGGATGCGTACAGTATACACTACAGGCATTTCCTATAAGGGCAGTAGTTGAATAATCATTCATTTTTGGTTTTCAGTTCTGAAACTATTCATTAATATGGTAACACTTTACAATAAGGTGTATTTGTTAACCAGTTAACATGAACTAAGAATAAACACTGTTTATACAGCATTTATTAATCTTAGCTAATGTTAATCTCAACATTCACTAACACAATTTTTAAGATCAAAATTTGTATCTGTTAACATTTATTAATGCACTTTGAACTAAAATGAACATGAACATTTTTATTAACAAACAAATGTTTAAAAATATACATTGTTTGTTTTTAGGCAATGTTATTTAATGCATTAACTAATCTTAACAAATGGGACCTTATTGTAAAGTGTTAACATTAAAATCTATGACCACAATGTAGTTTGAGTAAAGACAATTTTATAAATTAATGACTGCTGGAATTTATTCATGGTGAGTTTAAATTCTGTGTAGTTCCCTTCAGAAATGTTGCCGTATCTCAAACTTACACCGGACACCACAGGAAAAGCTTCCACATGCCAAGAAAACCTTCATTTCGCTCCCCAGGGAGTATTGAGGCAGAGAAATAGAGAACGAGTGAAAGAAAAGAGAAGAAGAAGAAAATGTCCTCAGGCTATCCTGGGTAAATGGTTCTATTTTCCCTTCGGCAAAGGCCTCCATGACAATTGAGAACAGTGGCGTGAGTGCTGGCCTGTCTAATAGATCCCTATAGAGGGATTTGGGTTCCCTCAGAGGAACCGCACACCAGGCAGACCTGCAGCGCTCTGTTCAAGGTGTGACTGTAGGATATGACTGCTGATATAGTCTACAGTGATTTGAGAGCTTTTATTCATCAAATTGTTTAGGTGTTTTTTGTGGTCTGTGGAAGTAGTGTTGGCACCGGACTGTACAACAGGTTGGATATGATAGCTAGATGATATGTTTATTGTGCCTGCATAAGGCACAGTAAAATGTGAATAAATGGGTAGTTGTTGTAAAACGGATATATAGCTAACTGATCTGAATTCTTTTCATTAACAAAACTCAACAAAACAGTGTAAATGGTTGCTTTACAGTATAAACTGTCAAACCTGATGACAATGGGCATCTCAGTCAGACAACTGCACTCCAGTGTTTCAAGACTTTCCTCTCGGGTATGTCCTTCAGGGTGTCTTGGAGGTGTGAGGTGTCTATGTGGCAAGATCTAGCTACTGGGGTGCCTCAGGGCTCAGTGCTTGGACCACTTCTCTTCTCCAACTACATAACATCACTAGGATCTGTCATTCAGAATTGGCTTTTCTTATCACTGCTATGCTGATGATTCTACCTTTCATTGCAGCCAGATGATCCGACGGTAGCTGCTCACATCTCAGCCTGCCTGACAGATATTTCTGACTGGCTGAAGGACTACTATCTTCAACTCGGCCTTGCAAAGACCTCGGCCAACCCTCCAAGTTCACAACTTCTCCATTCAGCCAGGACAGCCAGGAACCTCCAAGTTGTGATTGATGATCATTTACTCTTCACAGAACACATAGAACAGCATCTTCCTGTAGATTTGATTTATACAACATTAGTAAGATCAGGCACTTCCTATCGGAGCATTTCTATTGGAGCAGAATGCAGCAGTGAGAGTTGTCTTTATCAAGTAAAAGAGAGTGCTCGTCACACCTCTCTTTATGTACGGATCTACCTGAGAAAAAACATTGGCACCCATTGGCACATATATATATATATATATATATATATATATATATATATATATATATATATATATATATATATATATATATATATATATATATATATATATATATATATATATATATACATCAAAATTTATGTCACATTTTTGCAGCTGCGTTTTATTGTGATGACATAAACATATGTATCGCAGAAAACTAAAACTAAACAAGAAAAAATATCTTTTGCATGGCTGCTTGCTGTCAACTTCATTAAATATATATTAGTCTCATAAACCTGTTCTTTTCAGTGACTCAAAACCACAAAGCACAACCAGTATAGTCCAGTTCACTAACAAATGGACAGTTTTTCCCATTATTTATATAAGGTATTATTTTCCACAACACTTCTTATTTGTTTTGTCCTCCGTTGTGTACCGTATCTATAGTGGCATGTGGATTCTTCAACTGTCAGCTCATCTTTCATCATGGATATATTTGACATCCGACAACATATAATGAAACCCCTAAAGAAGATCCCGATCACATGATACGAATAGCAGAGTTAGGTAAGAATCTAATCTTTAACTACTGACATTTTTAGAAGACAAGCTTTATGTTTGTCTAGGTTTGACTAGGTCTTTTTTTATTTAAAATAGTTTGAAGGTCAGGATAGATGAAGAAACAGATAGTTCTGGGTTATTCCTCAAGTGTTGCTATGCGATTACTATGTGGTTGCTAGGGGACAGCGGTGCCACAACCTAACACGGTATGTTGTAACACACACAGTTTAAAACTTTCCACACATACAAGGGTGACTGAACATTGTGTATTTATTATAGTTGCCATATTAACATTATTTAGAGAAAAGAAAAAGTGATTATTAAAATTAAAACAAATAAATCTTTGGAAGATATCACTGAACATTTATTTAACCAGAGCAAAAAGTCATTTTCTTACTTCAGTTAATTTCTCATTTCTCTTTTCTTTTTTTTCTTTTTTTAATTTAAAATGAGACAAATCTGATATTATTTTAATTGTATATCTGTTATAAAACAGTCAAGATAGTTATTTAATTATATTGTCAGTTTATTTTACTTATCTACAGAAGACATGAGCTGGGTTTAAATCCTAGTTGTGCAGGTGGAGCATGTTTTAACACTGTTACATTGTGCCCTATTAGAACTGTGATATTATATTCTTTACTTTTATTAATTATTTTGAGAAACCATGAGAGAAATGTGAATAAAGATTGAGAGTCAATGTTCATAAATTATTATTATTATTATGTTTTCATCAACTATGCTGTATAGCTGTATTTAGCAATGTCTTTGTTGTCAAACTAGTTTTTAAAAATATTTGTAATTATTACAAAATGCCATTATTTTATCTTAAAAAGATAATAATTATATTTTATTGATGAAATATTTTAGTTTGTATTGTTTTCTATTGTATTTTTTATTTTATTTTATTTTTATATGAGATAAGATTTTAAGCTGTCAATTGGTCATGTTACAATGTGCCCCTCACATGTTACAATGTTGCCCACCTATGGGGCATTTTGTCACAGTTAAAAAAGTATACACTGTATTAATGAAACAAAACCACATAATTGTACTAGACGTGTGAAATTAATTTGGGAAAAAATAATACTCTGAACCCCAAGTGGATGTACACAAACTGATAAAGTCATAAAGCATTAGGTTGTGTCTTGCTCTCCCATAGTTGCTATGCTGTTCTGGGTGATCTACCTTAATACCCACAAACATTCCCAACTGAAGTCTCAAGTTGTCTCGTTTACATATGGTAACCCTCATTCCCTGAAGGAGGGAACGGAGACGTACGTCGGACCGACGAATTGGGGATCACTTCTGGGAGCCCCTATCAGCTTTGAGATAACGAAAACGGGCCAATGAACATTGTCGTGAGTGTTTTGCTATTGCACCCGGCCCCGCTGCGTGGGTATAAAGCGGAAGTGATCGCCGCTACTAGCTCGTGATTGGCAGCGATTGCAGCCACATACACTTGGAGGGTGGAGGGAGACAGCCTTCTCTCCAACCCATCTTGCAGAAAGGAAAGCACGGCCCCGACCGAACATCTTCGGGGATCTTCTCGATGAGAAGAGCAGCAATCGACAAACGGGTCCACTTCAATGCATAGAGGTGCCTCGTAGAGGGCGCTCTGGCGGAAGTCATGGTGTCTACCACAGCCTGTGGTAGATCACCTAGAACCTCCATGTCCCATCCAGGGACCAAACATTAAGTTTCCAGAGGTCTGGTGGATGAGGCATCCGTGGAGACAATCGCATGCCTGGATACCTGTTCTAGGGGCACCCCGCCCGTAGAAATACAGGGTCCGACCACGGGCTGAAGGTTTGGGGGCACCTCGGTGTAACTAACTGGACACGGAGGGACCCTCTGTGCCACGCCCACCTCGGGACTCAGTCGTGTAGCCAGAGTTAAATCGGCCTCATATGGAGTAATCCGAACGGCGTGACCGCAGCTACGGATGCCATATGCCACAGGAGCCTCTGAAATTGTTTCAGTGGGACCGCTGTCCTGCGTTTGAACGAATTCAAACAGTTCAACACCGACTATACGCACTCCTCGGTTAGGCGCGCATTCAGGGTGACCGAATCCAGCTCCATACCAAGAAAAGAGATCCTCTGTGTGGGGCTGAGTTTGCTCTTCTCCCAGTTGACCCAAAGCCCCAACTGGCTGAGGTGCCTGAGCACCATGTCCCTATGTTCGCACAACTGCTCTCGCGACTGGGCAAGAATAAGCCAGTCGTCGAAGTAGTTGAGGATGCGAACACCACGCTCTCTCATGGGAGCAATGGCTGCCTCTGCGACTTTCGTGAAGACACGGGGCGACAGAGACAGCCCGAAGGGTAGGACCTTGTACTGATATGCTCGTCCGTTGAATGCAAAGTGTAGAAACGGTCTGTGTCGAGGGAGAATCGAGACATGAAAGTACGCGTCCTTCAAGTCGATCGCTGCAAACCAATCTTGGGGACGGATGCACCTGAAGATACGTACAATGAAGTATAGCCGAGTCTGATGGTATGGATGAGCCAGCAGGATGGGCTGGGGAGCGCTTTCCAGGCCCCCAGTGACCGAACCAGCGGAACCAACGGTACCACAGATGTACCCGCAGCGCGGCAGTGCAGCAGCATGTAGGGACCTGGACGGCGCGGTGGCGGCCCGAGGCGGGGTCTGCGTGCGTGTGGCAACACTTACCTGCTTTGACGGGGCGCGGTGCAGTGGGGAGGCCGCTTGCTGGCGATTGAGGCGCCTGAGGGTGCCAAGGCATGGGAGCGTCGAACACTGCCAAGTGTGCTCTCTTGGTACCCAGAGATTTTGGAAACTACTCTTTTTGTGAAGTTGTGGGTACAGCAGGACAGATGTTAGACACACAAAGGATCCCCCCGACCCTCCTTCGGGGGGAGGAAGTGGTGCTGCTGCCAAATCCTGTCGCCTTTTTCTTGGCTTGCTCAGTTGGGGACACTAAAATTATGATCTAAGTTATTCAACTTATTATACAAATAAAATGTATGAATTAGGTCTTATTTAATTCTATAAACTATAATACTGATCTGCCAACATTGTCGCTATATGATAAATCAAAATAAGCTGATAACATCACTGTTTTCTCCAGTACGACTGTACAGCCAAATCGAATTTTGTCGCAATATTATCCTGTTTGACACTGTGAAGCTGCTTTGACACAATCGTGATTGTAAAAGCGCTATATGAATAAAGTTGATTGATTGATTGATTGATAGAGCAGACTCCTCAATCTCTGGGTGGCCTGTCTCAGGGTCTCTTACGACGGCGCTTGCCACCTGGCTTGGCAGTGGCCTGAGCGGGCTGGACGTCCTTCCCACGCCTACGCCCGGGTGGAGGCTGCTGCTGGGCTGGGGTGGGAGCAGGGGCAGTGGTGGCGGGTGGGCGGGCACCCTCTGCGACGAGCAGGCGGAGGTGCTGCCTGGTTTTCCCGGGGGAGCTTTGGGCCAGGACTATCCTCGTGCATGTCCATGAGTGCCTGTGCTTGGTGCACCTGAAGCAACGCCATAGCATGCAAGGCTGACGCGGCCTGGCCACAGGACCTGTAGGCCTTCGAGGTCAGACCGGAAGATAATCTACAGGCCCTGGATGGGAGCTTCGGGTCCCCGCGCCAGTTAGAAGCGGTCGCCGGACACAGTTGCATCGCAAAGGCCCGCTCTACCGGCGGGAGACCCTCATACCCCCTGGCCTGCCCGCGTCAAGGGTAGTGAGGAGGGAGGAGCCACCAGGTCACCTGCGGGCGCTAAACGGTACTTTCCAGGACCTAGTCAGCTCCTCATGCACCTCCGGGAAGAAAGGCTGAGGACGCTGAGAATCAGTGTGGCCCGCCCCGAGAAACCAATTGTCCAACCTAGAAGGTTCGGGACGTGGTGGAGGGTTCCACTCAAGCCTGACCTTTTCAGCGGCAACATTACAACATTAGTTGCCCGGGAAAGCATAGCCGTCAACTCAGGGTCTGACTCGACCATTGCCATTCTCCCAGAGGGAGGCAGTACAGCCGAATCTTCATCCCCTGAGAACTGAAACTCCCCTTCCGATGCAGTGATCGACATCTGCTCATCCGCGGGTGCCCCAAAGGACACCATCAGACGCCTATGAGAGGGGCTGACGGAATCCTCCGGAAGCACCACCGATCGCTTGTAAGGGATTAGGGTCCCGCGGAGGATCACTCGACAGGTTTGCCCTAACCGTAATCCTCAGGTCACCCGGCCATCCGTCGAAGTAGGCCTATTCTGCTGGGCAGGAATAGACCTAAATCGAGCTATGGGTAGGGGTACTCCACCCTCCCGAAGGTAGATGAGTCTTGACCTAAGCGCAGAGAGAGTCATGATCCCGCAGTGAGAACACGAACAAATCCTGCCTCAGTGTGCTCTAAGCCCAGGCATATGATACAGCGCTTGTGACCGTCAGCGGGCGACAGGGAACGACCGCATCCAGAAACGCACGGGTGGAAAGACATCTCGAAAAAGACGGCACGTCACCCGTGTAGCTCTTTTTGTGAGGAAAAATGCCCTTTTAGTGCTGAAGCACCCAGGGATCGACCGAAGCAGAATGAAAGGTTTGTAGTGCAGCCTGTTTCTGCTCTCACCAGAAAAGGAACACGCCCACCGAACCAACTGTGTGTCGTGTGTGTGTGTATGTGTAGTGCAATTTGCTCAGCTTCTCAGTTTTGCTGTTAAAACAGCAGCTCTCTCAGAAGCAGTGAGATTGCGGTCGCGCTGTCTTGTGCCGACTGGCCAACACAAGAGCAATTTCCCCCGGCACGGCATTTCTCTCTCTCTCGCTGTTTAGGAAGGCAGTCAGATGCTTCATCAACGGCGTTCGGCTCTGAAGTGAATGACAACAGTGTGTGGTGATCGCTTCCGCTTTATACCTGCGCAGCGGGGTGGGGTGCGATATGCAAAGCATGCACGCCAATGTTCATTGGCCCGTTTTCTATATCTCAAAGCTGATAGGGGCTTCCCAGAAGTGATCCCCAATTCGTCAGTCCGACGTACGTTGTAGTGACTGACTGAAAGGGAACTCTATGCTTTGATATTTTGGCTGTTCTTTCAAATTCAAAAAGTTGTTGCTCTTAAACTTGATGTGTTAAAATGTTTGATTTATATATCATCCATTTTGCCTAGTCAAGTCAAGTCACCTTTATTTATATAGCACTTTTTACAATGTCAATTGTTTCAAAGCAGCTTCACAGTGTTTACAGGAAAACAATGCAACAAAATTTGATCTGGCTGTACAGCTGCTCTGGTGAAAACGGTGATGTTATCCAGCTAATTTTAATTATCATATAGTGTCAATGTGGGCAAATCAGTAATATAGTTAAAATGTAAGTGTTCCCAACTGAGAAAGCCAAAGGCCAAAGCCAAGCCAAAATCATGGCAAGGAACCAAAACTCCTTCAGGGCCAGAATGGAGAAAAAAAACTTGGGAGAAACCATTTTTTGCTGGCCATGATTATGAGTGCATGATTATGATTATAGCAACATTACAGGTCAGAAGCACTGATCTATATAGAAAACTGGATTGCTCTTGACATTATCATCGCAATAGACGTGAATGAGTATAATGTGTTAAAAGTAGGGCTGTCAAAATTAACGTGTATATAATGCGTTAACTCAAATTAATTTCAACAGCACAACATTTATTAACGCAGCGGACGTTTTGTTTGATCCATGTCTGGTAGTTGGAGAAATTTAGTTCAGCCAGATGTAAATGATGCAGCAGCAAACATTAATAGGGAAAAAATGGTTAACAATAGCATTACTCTGAAACAAGAGCAGTTATAGCCTACATAAACTACCATATTTTCTGCTTAACTTTTATTAGACTCCAGTTCTAAAGAAAAGTGCATTTTTTTCACTGAGCTGTACATTCTCTGCAGTCTGAGTGTGATGCACTGCAAAATCCCTCTTGCTCATGTCTGAGGTCATTAACACCATCACTTACAGTACATGTGTTTTATTGAACTAAATACATTACAATCGGCTAAAACAAATACACAGGTTACTATTCTGAACAAGAGCGCTCCCACGTCTGTGTTTCTTACACTGACTGTTCGTGTGAATCGCGGCACAGTTAGGCACACACACAAAATACCGGCAGGAATGAGCATCTCTTAAAGGGGACACTCCCACTGGTGGAATATGGACTTCCTCCAGGTATGGTGTGGTTCTGGTGTGCTCCCAGGTCCGTATGACTGTTTTCACATTACCAATTTCACATTGGTTCCCTTTCATAACACATCACCAATTAGAAATCACTGCTTATTCTGATTTTTTAAGCTTAGGCTTAAGAGACATGAACTAGTTCTTTGAAAAACATCTCAGGTTACGTATGCAACCTCTGTTCCCTGAGAACAGGGAACGAGACACTGCATCATAGAACGCTACGGGGAACGCCTCCAGCGTAACAGGTGTCTGAAGGTACTATCGAATCACAGCAATCCTATTGACCGGTGACAGCCCATTACATCATCAATGTGTGACCAGGAAGTATATAAGGGTGCCTTGCAAACATGACACCATCTTTATGTCTGAAGGACTTTTTGGCAGGCAGGCCCCTAGGCATGGCAACGAGATGCAGTGTCTCGTTCCCTGTTCTCATGGAACAGAGGTTACATACGTAACCTGAGACGTTCCCTTTCGAAAGGGAAGTCGCACTGCGTCCTAGAACACTACGGGGAACAATATACCCACGCCACCATGCTGAGGGGAGTGCATGCAACTGTCAGGACAAGCAAATTCAGTTGACAAGCCTGAACCACTCCCTCTCTTGTCACACTGGGCTGTCAGTGACAGTATTCCCTACGGTCATAGCCCAAGCTATAAGACTCAAGCGAAACCTTAATGCATACGCATGAGGTCCTACCCAGACTGCTCAAAGGCCTGGGACCAACTACTTCAACAGAAGGGGTCACTTCAAGGGAATGTGGCCAGGGGGCCCGAGGGTACCCCAGCCAGTCACTATTCAGGAAACTTTTCCCGAATGCCACCAGTGAGACCTGACCTGGTGTCGCTTCTGCGGGACACTTCAGCCTGGCCAACCCTGTCTGTTTGAAACTGAGCGTCTGGCCAGTCGCCTTCTGGTCAGGTATCCAGACTGAGGGACTGCGAACTGGAAGTATCCTCCTCAGACCGGATCTCAGAGACGGGTATCCTAGAGAGCAGTACTCAGCGTAGCGCTTTCCTATCCCTTGTAAGCGAGGGGAGTTCACCTGCTCGATCCTAGGATCTACCAAGCACTTATATTCCAGAAGTGTTCAGGAGGCCAGACAGGCCTACGGACTGATCCAACAGGGAGGCCTCGCAAAGGGGCCTACAACCATCTGATCAAACTCAGGTGGCTGTGTGCTCATAGATGGCCCTCAGAGAGGGGAGCACCTAAGCCTGCCTTGTGGGTAACCCCCAGCTGTAGGCCAAACTACCAAAGGTTCTATTCTACAAAGAAATGGTAATAGACGACCTAATCTTAGGAACTTTGCCTTCAAGAAGGCCCAGAGAGGCCTACTACCTGATAGCAAGTTTCAAGGAGGCCTAAGGGACCTACCACTCTATAGCAATTCACGCTGACTGCCAGAGCATTCAGACTCACCTTTATGGAGGCCTAGAGAAGCCTACCACCTAAAAGCCAGCCCTCAGGGAGGCCTGGTGAGGCCTACTACCTGCCAGCAATGCATGCTAACTTCCCAAGCAGTCGAGTTTACCTTCTGGGAGGCCTGATGAGGCCTATCACCTAATAACCTGCCTCCAGGGAGGCCTGACCTGGTGCCCTTTATCTTGAACAGCTCGGTTTGGCCAACCCTTTCTGTTCAGGAAAACAGAGTCTCCAAACACTGCCTCAGTGAGGCATCCAGACTGAGGGACTGAAACCTGGCAGTCCTTCTCAGACCGAATCTCAGAGACAGGTATTCTCTTTACAACCCTTGCTAGTGAAAGGGAGTCTAACTGCTCAATCCAAGGGTCTACAAAGCACTTATGTTTCAAAGCACTAAGGAGGCCAGACAAATTGATCTAACAGGGAGGCCTCACGAGAGGCCTGCAATCGTCTGATCAGACGTGAGCCTTAGCCTGCCTGGTGGGTGACCCACAGCTGTAGGCTAAGCTACCTAAGGGTCTAATTCCATAAAAAAACTGGTAATAGAAGTGCCTAATCTTGGGAACTTCACCTTCAAGGAGACCTACTACCTGATAGAAAGTTTTCACGGAGGCCTAAGAGGGGCCTACAACTTGATAGTAATTCATGCTGATTGCCTACCACCTCAGGGAGCCTACCACCTCAGGGAGGCCTGGTAAAGCCTACTACCTGCCGGCAATGAATGCTTACTCCCCAAGCAGCTGAGTTCACCTTCAGGGAGGCCTGATGAGGCCTACAAACTGATAGCCTGCCACACTGCCTCAGTGAGGCATTAGGGATACTTCATCTCCAAGGAGGCCCAGAGAGGCCTACTACCTGATAGAAAGTTTTTCAAGGAGGCCTACGGGAGACCTACCACCTGATAGCAATACATGATAGCCAGTCAGGCTAGCTGTCCAGTTGCTTTGCATAGGAACTGGCCTCCAGGGAGGCCCAGTCAGGCCTACTACCTGATAGCAAGCCTTCAGGGAGGCCTGGTGAGGCCTGCCACCTGCCAGCAATAAATTACTTAACTGCCAAGGTGACTGAGTTCAACCTAAGGGAGGCCTGGTGAGGCCTACTACCTGATAGCCAGTTGGGCAAGAGGGCCAGATGTCATATGACTGACTTCGCCTTCAGGGAGGCCTGGCGAGGCCTACTACCTAATAGCTAGTCACGCTACCTTCAGAGAGGCCTGGTGAGGCCAACCACCTGATAGTCAGTCTCCAAGGAGGCCTGGTGAGGCCTACTACCTGATAGCAAGCCTTCAGGGAGGCATGGTGAGGCCTACCACCTGATAGCAAGCCTTCAGGGAGGCCTGGTGAGGCCTACTACCTGTAAGCAATACCTGCTAACTGTCAAAGAGACTGAGACATGGGAACTCATATTCAGAGAGGCCTGGTAAGGCCTACTATCTGGTGTTGCATCTACAGATAATCCCCCCTCTGTATCTCACCTACAGGGAGGCCTTGTGAGGCCTCCTAATAGCCTAATAGCAAGTTACCACTGGCTGCTATGACCCCAGCCCCCAAGTGTCGGGACTCTATCCTAGGGAGGCCTGCTAAGGCCAACTTCCTGTCAGGAGTCTACTACAATCACATAGCCCTAAACTCTATACAGGGAACGAAGGTCTGTAGAGAAATACATTTTAGTGTTATCCACACAAAAATGGCAGACCATCTCACCTGTGGCATGTAGAGCGAAGTGTCACCGCACAGTTCTCATATTACCATGGTGTCTACCACCCTTATGCCTGAAAGAGGCACTCTTACTGATCAAGCCATGGCAGGCCGATATCTTTCCACCCAGTCCCAGGCCTGATGTAAGAAGCACCTGAAGAAATATGAAGGTCAGGTTTCTTCTTCTTACAGGAGTCTCGCCTCCCATGCAACCTTCTCCTCCTCTGAGGGGGCGCATGAGAGGCGATGCTCCCACCTGCCTGGGTGCGGATCGGGCCTGGTACACCTGAAACACCATGTAGGAATATGTATATTCCAGCAGTGAGTCAACACAACAAAGCGATTTAAACATATACCAAGGAGTTCCCCGTAGCGTTCTAGGATGCAGTGCGAGTTCCCTTTCGAAAGGGAACATCTATGACCTTTGATACATGTCTTGTCTTCATGCTCTGAGTATGGTTTCACTAATAATAAATGTACTTTTGCATAAAGTATATACGGTGGCCCGTTATAGTAGTGCAGACATACTAAATTAAACCACAACACAACGGAATCGCCACAACACAACGGAAACAAGGCACAACACAACGAAATTGCCACAACACAACGGAAACTAGGCACAACACAAAGAAATTGCCACAACACAAAGGAAACAAGGCACAACACAAAGAAATCGCCACAACACAATGAAATATCCACCACACTACAGAATCACCACAACACAATGCAAATGCTTCCGACCACTCGGAGTGCAATAAAGTTAGTGTCCCTTGCCATTGCTCAATAGATTGGCCAGTCTTACAAAAATATAAACACTACGATCAGTTTTAAAAGTGCCCTAGAATGAAAAATTGTATTAACCTTGCCATAGTGAAATAATAAGAGTTCAGTACATGGACATCACATACTGTGAGTCTCAGACACCATTGCCTCCTACTTATGTAAATCTCGTAAATCAAAAACTCCACAGAAAAAAAGTGCGTCTCAACATAAACCTAACCATGACGCAAGCCTTGGGGATCATTTATATGCACGCCACAATATTTGCATATGTCCAAACAAGCCAAATCTACTGATGGTAAACAAGACACGCGAAGATAGCAAAAACGGCTCTCATGACACATGGTTAAGGTTTATTATAATCGGACACCACAACAAATCGTTCGTTTCTGCGGCCCATTTCAAGCAAGCTTCACTCAATCAGCGTCTTAAACTGAAGAAAGGGGCAATTACAACTATATTCCTGCAAGCAGTAAGTACTGATTTATCCACTTATTGACTAGCTGTTTAAACAATTTCTGGTTAAATTGAAAGTTTCTTAGAGACCACATTGTCTAGATGATGCAAGATGCTAGTACAGTAACAATAGGAAACTCCAAGTACCATACAAAACTGTGTCTAATGACAAAGGTTAATATTATTTTGTATTACAAGCAAAATAAGCAAAAAGCGAAGGTTCAGGACACGGTGGAGCGTTCCACTCGAGCCCGACACTTGCGGCCGACATCCTGTCTTCCGCCGAAGCCCAAAAGTGACGGCTGGTGCTCCACGTAGGAGTTCAACACGCCCTTCCAAAAGCTCCACTGGCACAGTGACACAGTAAGCACTGTTTGGCTCCGAAGTAGAAAGCATTGATCTGCCATTCCGCTTCCTATTTATACCCGCGCTGCAGGGTGGAACATGGAATGCGCGGATCACATGCCAATCTCCGATTGGCTCGTTTTTACATACTCAGAGTAGATAGGTCTCTGAGATCAGATCCCAATTCGTCGGTCCCAATTAGTCGGTCAGTTCTGACGTACAACGAACATGACTGACTGAAAGGGAACTAGCAATACATATGAGCTACAACCACTCAAAAGTTAATCAAGGGTGAAACAGAATATGTGTGAACAAATTAATGAATGTTCAGGAACACATTTATTAATATATATTAATTAACTGGTGATACATTAGTTGCCCCATAAATAGAATTTTTTATTTATTTTTTTAATTTTTTTATCACACAAACGAAGCTTGTGTACTATTGAAAACCTTTCAGCATTTATACAGCTAATCTGACAGGAAAATCTTTGCGAGGCTGCACAGACTAACTGCCCAGAGATTTCAACTGTCTGCTCTGGATGCTGGAATCGCTGTGCCCTGGATTCCTATTAGTCAAAACACCCAGAGCCTGTCCTCTTCAAATATATACACACACACGCACACACACACACACTTACCTCCCCATGCAGCACTGGCCAGGAGTGAGATACCTGTCAACCTGTAGCATCTCTGACTGTCAAACTGAGCCTGTTATTTAGCACCCTCCTTCTGAAACACACACGCACACACTCATCCTTCAAGTCTTCACTCTATTTTAAATTGTTTTTCAGATGTTGTCAAAAGTGCTCAAAATGACTGACAATACATTTGGTGTGTGTAATGAGACTGAATACATGGATATTAATTTAAGATGCTTTTGCCATTTCAGTGCTGGTTTGCTTTTGACATCAGAGCTTTTTGTGTCTAATCTGATGGACTGGCAGAAATGTAAAAGTCATTACTTACATTGTAGCATTGTTTCCGAGTATGTCACGCTTGTCAGCCGCTGTGAAGTATGATTTCACAGCGTGATCTGAGAACAGGTGTTCAGGAGCGCTAAAGTATATCTGAACATGTGTTGAACAAAGGGCATGGATCCAACATTACTTCAACAGGATCATCTAATATAAAACTACATCTAAGAAAAATTGGTGAGGTGACCTTTTTCGTGAATTGTAATTTCATTGTATCAAAAAAAAAAAAAAAAAAAAAAAACCTAAGAGCTTAGTCTCTAAGCTATCCCTCTTTACACAAGAAAAATGTAAAACACACCCTGAAATGTAATCTAAAATTTGCAATTGCAAATATATGTGATTAGTCTCTACATTCATCTCTACATTTTACTTTTGGTTGTATAAAAATAGGTTTGTGACAACGGCCTTGCCATTATAAGAATAGGCATTTTTATAAAATATATTTCAAAATGTCAATAAAACTACAATACAACATTTGTAAAATGTTTGTTTATTAAAAACACACTTCAGTAACACTTTATTTTACACTGTCCGGTTTAAAAATGGTACATGTACATACTATATTAATAACAATAAATCATGATTAATTTCATGCAACTAACCCTCAACCAGATCACAGTCCTAAACGTAAACCTATAATAGTACTTACATTTATAATTACTCTGTAACAATGAGACCTTAAAATAAATTGGTTATGCTTTATTTTCCGGTATCATTGTTACAGTGTAAATAGATAATTAAGTACTAAGTAATATTAATTAACTATATGTACTTACTATAGGGTTATAGTATGATTAGGGTTTGGTTGAGGGTTAGTTGCATGGAATTATGCATCATTTACTGTTATTACTATTGTAAGTACATCTCATGTCAAGTCACCTTTATTTATATAGCGCTTTTTAGTCAATAGTTTTAAATCAACTTCACAGTGTTAACAGGAAAATAATGCAACAGAACTTGATGTCACCCAGCTTAGGTCAATTATCATATTGTACCAAAACTCCATCAGGTCACAGAATGTAGAAAAACACCTTGGGAGAAACCAGGCTCAGTTGGGGTGCCAGTTCTCCTTTGGCCAACGAACAGTGTATGATTATGATTCAGCCAACATTACAAGTCAGAAGTCATAGTAGATAATACATATTCAGGAATATTCAGGTTACAGTGTGAGTTGTCATGATAACCCAGCACTCGCTCTGTGCTCGAGGTGTGCTGTCCTCTTGCCTATTTCCCATTGTACCGCCCTCCCTGGTGGCCAATAGGAGAGGTCTACCTCGGGAAATATTTTGGGGGACCTGAGGGGGTAGGGCTTCTCATTCGGTGAACCAAACCCCCAAGGCCCCTCACCCGCTAGCACACTGCAAGATGTGCAGCTTCTGGATGGATTTGCAATTCCTTTTTATTGGGGAACCTAACCTTTAATTTGGGGATTCAGCTGAGGGTCAGATGTCAATTGCTTACCTTAAACGGGCACTTATATTCTCCAGAAGCAAACTCTGTTGAGTCCTCCATCGCCCTCGGTGCCAGACGTGGCAGAGCATCTGGCATCAGGCCCTTTTCCGCTGAGTCCTTGAGAACCGGTACTGGGCTGAGGTAATATGAGTGACCCTGCAGGGATCCCATATATTTTTCCCCATGGTTGCTCTTAAATGTCGTTCCCTTGGGACAGCCAACCCTTGAGTGGGGCTGGAGACACCTCTTGGTTGTGGACTACAACTCAGCATTGTACTCCACATAACTCCTTTGGGGTAAGATGTGTGTTCTGAAGCTTTACCTCCTTCTAGGGCATGCTTTCCCAGTGTTAACTAAGCAGGTCATGCAGAATGGAAGGGATGTTGTGTGAGCCCGTCTCATCAAGTAAGAGGGGCACTGGAAGGGGGCAGAGGCCATAGCGCTTTGCTAGTGATTTCTATTCGTCTGTTTCCAACATGACGTTGGAAGGGACTGGCTGAATGGGAATTTCTCAGTTACATATGTAACCCTCGTTCCCTGAAGGAGGGAAACATTGCCATGTCTTCTGTACCATGCTGGGGTGCCAGTTCACCTACTCAGCTCCTTACCAAAAAACTGATTTGATGCAAGCACCTGTGCCTCATGTATACCTGTTCTGCGTGGCATGAGCACCTGGTGCAATTATTGCATGCTAATGTTCATTAGCTTGTTTAGTTACTCTCGCCAGCGAGATTCCTTTTCATCGGTCTCCGACGTGGCGTCTCCATTCCCTCTTTCAGGGAACGAGGGTTACATTGGCTTGCTCAGTTAGGGACACAAAATGATCTGCCCACATTATATGATAATTGAACTGAGCTGTACAACTGAATCAAATTCTGTTGCATTATTATGTTACTTTAGACCGTGAAGCGGCTTTGAAACAATTAGCATTGTAAAAAGCGCTATATAAATAAAGTTGACTTGACAGACATAACTGAGACATATTATCAGCTGGCTAGAATAGACATGATGGGGTATCATCCGTCAAGTGCTTGCTCAACCATTTAGTGCTTTGCAAGTAATTAGCAAAAATGTTAAATGTATACAATGTTTAATAGGGAGCCACTACAGTGTTGACAGAATTGGGCTAATATGGTCATACTTCCTGGTTCTGGTTCTAAGTGTTTTTTTGTTTTGTTTTTCATTTAGTGGTAGTGGTAATTGTCCTACCACATTTGTATCGAGTGGGCGGCTTTGCAGCCTTGGCTATATTAAGTATACATGACAGATAGATAATGATCAGAGATGTCTTTGCTCTGTTGCAGAATTTCAATGGTATCAACATTTATTCCATGTGTGAATATTAAGTCTAACGTATGACAATGATGATGAGTGGCTTCTGACATGTGTTGCCTGAGTTTAGAATGTCTCTATATGCCAATCCGAGTGTGCCTTTTTCATTGTCTACATAGATATTAAAATCACCAAAAATTTGAACTTTATCTGCAGCTAGTACTAATTCTGCTAGAAAATCAGACAATTCTTTGAAAAAGTATGTCTGGTGCCCTGGTGGCCTGTATACAGTAGCCAGCACAAATGTGTAACATATGTAACAAGGACACTGTAAAATAAAGTGTTACCAAATAAAGTGTAACCCACATTTCTTTTGATGCTGAACTAGGGCATTATTACAATGTTATTAAAAACGTATACATACTTGTGTTCGCTGCAATCCTGTTAATTCTTTCACATTTGCCAGCCTATGATTTAAAGTGAGAACTTCAATAGCACACTTATCTTAAAGATTAATTCAGTCGCCAAACTGTCTGAAAGATGAGACTCTAACAGAGTGGCTCTCAAAGGCTGCTCACTGATTAGCTTTGCTGAGACGTGAAATCTCGTGCCATACTGTATGCATGAATCTTTTTTTTTTTTCTGTTGCCTCTCCCACAGGGAACCAGACCAAATCCTGCCATTAGTTGCTCCCAAGTTTGGTATTGACTTTTGGAATAACAGCTTTGCAGCCATGGCGTGATTTATGATGATGCACATTATTGATCACTTAAGGAGATATTAAGGTATTCAGAAATAAACGTGATGGTTTCATCGTGGACGGCACGAGAGGCGCCAGGCCAGAGGAAAGTCTTTCAGCATTAATTAGCACGTCTGCGGATTGCTTTTTTCCTCTGACTGTCTCAGTACTTTTAGTGAGAAGCGTGAGGGATGTGGCCTCTAATAAATGCTCTGACCATTACTCTGTTTCTCAATAGAAAAGGTCTGATTGCATTTAATTATGAACATTTAGCCTCATAACTGCTGGCCAGAAAAGTTTGGTTTGTTCAGTCAGGCTTCAAGCTCCAACAATGCTTTAAAACGATTTGTAAAATGACATAAAGCAAGGCCCAAAGCGTGGTTAATAAACTTTTACAAACTGACACTGTTATATTGTTGAAACTGCATTAGGCTATGCTCAGAGCTCTAGAGAGCACTTGGGAACCAGCCAGCTCAGGTACATTACTGCTGCTTTAGCAGAAAACTCTATTGAGAAGTTGTTAATTTTTTAGCCCAGAGTTCACAGGCTGAGAGACATGAGGAAGACATTGGTCTCGACAGTCTGGAACCGCCTTCATTTGAGCTGAAGTGGAAATTACTGACTCAATCAATAAACAAAGCCAAAGTGTTGAAATATTTATTTGCATGCTAATCTATCTCGGTCTATTATCTAAACATCGCTCATCCATGTTTGGAGCAATTCTGAAAGCCATTTATGGATGTTAGTACACCTTCTGATGGACGCTGGGCCACGATGCCCTGAGCGTGGAGCCATTAGTCCCTGCTGGTGTCAATAAGAGAGATGAAAGATCCGGGGGGCGTTTCCCATCCTGAGTCAGCAGGATAATATAATAGGAAAGTTACAAATGTTTCTTCTTCTTTTGATACATACGGTATATAACATGGAAGCATAATACATTTTTTTATGTTTATGAAATTGGTAGATCATTCTGTTATGCATTATGCATTACTGTTTTACATTTGACATCAAATGTATTTTAAAATATTTGGGGCATTGCATTTTTAATTGTGAGAAGGAATGTGGAGTGAAGGAATGTTTCAATACATCAAATATACATTTAAAATGATTATTTATTATTTGTATAGTTATTAAATAATATGATTTAAACACAACTGTTTTGAAAATAATATTTACATAAACAACAATGTATTAATACATGTGAAACAATCATTTATAGTATTATTACATTCATTATAATTAAAATTCTAATTTCTGTTGAAGTGCTCAGCTATAATCCCTTAGTGATGTAAATCTAATTATCTCCATTTTCAATCAATCATTTAATTAATAAAATAAAATATAAACCTAATTTAAGAAATACAGAAAGTAATACAAACATGAATGAGAATGAGATGAATTACATTTTGAGGTGGAACTGTATATTGTATTTATAAAATCATATGGTAATAATCATAATAATTAGTAAAGCGTATTGTCGGGTTAATACACATTATTCGTATTCTCTTTATTTAATCATAATAATAATTAGTTGAAAAGCTGAAATGGGATCCCATTGACATGACATCTGATTTTAGCTGAAATTTTAAGAAAACCATGTCATTATAACTTGAGGCACAGACAAGAACGGTTTGACCTAAAATGATCAAAATTGAAACTACTGGGGAAACAAATACTCCTACATCTCGGATGCCCATGAGGTAAGCTAAAACATATCAAAATTTATTTTCAAAGTGAACCATCCCTTTAATACTTATTAGGGGAGATATGTCCACCTTAATATTTATGTTGGTTATAGCCAAAATTCCCGAAAAAGAGTAGGGCTTTACTCTTTCCTTTTTAACTGGAAACCTTTTAATTTCAAGCATCAGTCTGTCTCTAGGTCCAACTCTTGTCTCTGTGTGAGAGAGTTTTCCAGTCACTGTTGTTGTGCGTCTTGTTTTATCTGAACAGTCTAGCCTAATATTATTGAAGACTGTATTGAACGACTGTTTGCATGATATATTAAATCTGAATTCAGTCTGAGAGTTAAGCTTTCTGTCTAGGGCTCATTCCCCAGCCCCATAAGCAGATTTAAAGCTGACTGTAATGATGAGGGCTAAATACCTGAGAAATAGTCTTCTTCTGTAGGTTTATACCCATAAGACCTCTGTAATAAGCTTCTGGTGAAGGTTTAAGTAATCCTATTCCATTTAATACAGATATTTCCCTGCACCCCAGGGGAGATCTGGTAAACAGGTTGAGACTATTGTGTTTACCGTGCTTATCTGAGCAGTAATCAGCATTCATGGTGTCTCTGTTGGTTTGCACAGCTATACCTTTAGAAAACTGTACTCACAAGGTTAATGTTGCGGCATTTCAGTTTATGACACTTAATAAAGATTCATTCCGATCATACTCCAGGAGTAAATGGTGTCAGCAATTCCTAATTATAAGAGGTTAATGAGGTCGGCTCATATTGTGAGGAACTGATGAAACAGTCTTTTATTTAGAAGCTGGATTATTCTTCATAAAGCAGAGAGAATCGGATGTCTCCAAAGGCATTAAAGTTGGCGGATCCAAACAAATTAACTAAACAGTTGCACCAATTTTGTGCATATTTTTCAGTATTTCAAAAATCTGCATCTTATTTATTAACCACTCACAATCTAATTTAACCGGGCCCTAAATTCACAGCTTATTGTTACCCTTGGCAAACTTCTTTCTATTTAAATTAGGCTCATTATAGATTATGTGTCATTCACAAAACTCAGCCAAACTCAGCAGCATTTGCCTGGTGCATTTGACTTTGCACATTTACTATCTACAGAAAGCAAGAAGTAAAGGTAATTTCATTTAAAAGATATGTTTGCGTACTTTTTATTATCATGTCTGGAAAGAGCGTTATAACTGGGCATGTACCCAGATGCATGGCATAGACAAGCACTCTTTAGGGCTTTTAAAGGGAAGATTTAGGTGTCTGGACTGTAGTGGTGGATCAATGCCTTACAGTTCCAGTAAAGAATGCCGTATCGTACTAGACCGCTGTATTCTTCAAAACTTAGCACTCAGAACTGGTCTGCAAGATGGGGAATTGCGCTGAGCAAATCATCTAAGCTGTAAATGCCATTTGACTTATCATTGCACAATAAAAACGAGGGCAAAATGTACTATAGTGAAATATGTTGACATTCCAGCATGCTTTGCATGGGATTTGATTGGGATATGGTGAAATTAAGTATTAGGACCCAATTATACACCTGGCTCAATGGCACCCAGGCACGAAACAAGTGTTTTGTGGTTTCATCCTGACACAGTTATCATTTTCACATCCTGCACCACATGGTTTAAATAGCGAATGCATTTGTGTGCCCATGGGCTTGCTTGTCTGAAAATAAAGTGTGTTTATGCGCCATAGTTTGTGTGTTTCTATTTTGAGGCAACTGAAATAGACTGCGCCATTGACCAACTGAAACCTGGTCTAAAGTTTTTTAATTTTTTTTCTTGTTATTTGAAGAATAACAGTATTTTTTTTCCCAGCCAATGTACACCAATGTATTTTTTCCCCAATGTACACCCAGCCGGTTGTTATCGCAGAATAAACCCAGACAGAGTGATCAGGACACTGACGCGAAGCGGAGGGGTCTTGCATCACTCTGAAGGGGTTTATTCTGCGATAAAAACCGGCTGGGTGTACATTATCCCGCTTATTACACGGCTACTAGTCTCAAATAATTAATTATTAGACACAAAATATTGTCTCGAGATTAAATATTTTATAAGCTCTTACGCAAAGCTTCCGCGAAGGAAAACAGTTCCAAGCTGCTTTAAGCCTTTATCTATTGCTGAAGATTTGCCATCTTGCCATATGCCCTTGCTAAATGTTGAAAATGAATGCTGAAAGGGTTAGTTCACCCAAAAATGAAACCAAGCCTATGATTTACTCACCCTCAAGTTATCATAGGTGTATGACATTCTTCTTTCAGACAAATGCAATTGGAGTTATTTAAAAAGTCCAGGCTAATGTTAATCCAAGCAGTTGTTGTAGTGGTGTTTGAAGTCCATAAAAAATGCAGCTGTCCGTCAAATAATGTGCTCCACATGGCTCCGATGGGTTAATAGAGCCTTCTGATTCGAATCGATGCGTTTGTGTAAGAAAAAGATATATTAAAAACGTTATAAAGGAAACCTGCCTTAAAGTCTTCCATTGTAACCCATGGCTGCTTAAGCCACAAGATGGCGCCAACGTTAAGCATAGAAGTAATACCGGTCAAGATAACTCGTAGTACCCGTATGAGCGGGTGTTATCTGGAAATAAAGTACCGCTGGAATGCGCGATTGACCAATCAGAATCAAGTATTTCACAGAGCCGTGTAATATATATATATATATATATATATATATATATATATATATATATATATATATATATATATATATATATATATATATATATATATATATATATATATATATATATATATTTATTTTTATTTTTTTCAATTTTTTTTTTCTTCTTGTTATTTGAAGAATAATTTGAAGAAGGTTACTGCCTGCATCTCCCGGTTAGTAATATGCGCCTATATGCTGGTCTACATCATGCATAAACTTTGTTTATTACACACACAGGGATATGCGCAGCAGCACACAAACATGCCATATATTACAAATAAAAGGATTTCTCCCTCCAGTGTATCTGGATTTTAAAGTGATTGGCAGATTATTACAGCCCATTATTTCCAGCCCAAAGAAAGGCATATCTTAAACTAGACGTTAATTTCTGCTGCTCTTGGAAGATTGTGTTGGCCATCATGGAAAATTTCAGGCTGTGTCCATGTTCTTTAATTTGCGCATCCTCAGTAGATCACGTGCTGATCTTTCCACTCATCTGCGCTTTTGTGTAATTGCTAATTTGCCCTGTTTTGTAGCCTTTTTTTTTCAATAAATCAAGAAACATGCAGACAGCATGGCGCAGCATGTGATGTGATAATATTTTCAACAGGGATTAACAGGGCCATCCTGACTAACAAAAAAATACACTTAGGGTATTCAAAAAAAACTATTAATTCAGACAACCTAACAACTAGTATTAAACCTTAACATTAGGCCCTAAAGTTTCTTAGCACTTTCCAAAGCTAGAGCTATGATTTCGACACATTTACAGCTAGTGGCCAAACAATTCAAGTTTACTCTCCACATATCCAGAAGTGTTGTTCTTGTAATTCATCACAGTCAGCTCGGCCAGTGACCTCCCTTTGTCTTCCTCCGGCTCCCTGCATCTCCCTGTAACCCAATAGAGACAGAAATAAGATCAACTCCACTCTCCACTTGACTCAGTTCATCCCAGTCCTGACATCAAACGCATCGATTGAACAGCCTGCTCTAGTGAAGGTGAAGTGATCAGCACAACCATCGATTTCTCACATCACTACTGAGCTGAAAGCAAACACTAGTCACTGTCAGAGACTGCTCCCTTTGAGGAGGTGAAGACAAACCTCTTAAACGTACAAAGCCATGAAATATCTGTTGGCCTGGATGTATGACATAATTGTTACTTACATTTGATTGTTATGAAAAGTATTTTAAAAGTAATGTTACATATATGGATTCCTCTCCCGATCACTTCATAATAGAGGTTTGAAGTGCTGTTTTGATTTTGCATGTTTTTGTTTGTACTCCCAACAAATCACATTATTACTTTTGCTGGAACATCTGTATCCTAAAACAGACACTGTAGACCCTTACACCTTTAAATATTTTTTATAATTTGTTAACATAATTAATATTTTAAGTTAAATATTTTGTAGTTAATTTGCAAAAACAGATTGCTTTTTTTAGTTTTTAACAAGACATCAAAATGTACACAATTCACAAAATATTACAATACTAAAGGAGTCATGAACTGGCTGTTTTATTTTTGATAATGTTGTCTAAGGTCAACTTTTTAAGTTTGCATGATTTTTATATTTAAAAACATCATTATAAATAAGTAATAGGCTATTTTCTACCCTTGTTTTCAGGCTCTCTCCTGCACGCTGGGTTTTTATGGGCGTACCGTACTGAAGACTTGGAAGTAAACGGCCACGGATAGGATTGGATAAAATTTACATAATTAATGAGCTTGTGCTTCTCTGTCCTCCGTACATGCTACCAAACCTTGTTTTGAATGATTTGCTCACAGGGCTTGCAAAATGTCTTCATCAAACAAGCACAATGATTCATCTCTCATCCACCCTCAATTGATTGTAATGCTATTTTATTATTACTTGGCCGGTCCGATCGGTAGATATTAGCACGAACTGCACACACGTGTGTGCATGCTCCTTTCAAATATCAAGTCAAAAGAGTGAACAATGCACATCAAGAAAGGAATTTTATTTCATTATTTAAGATAGCCTGTTAGCAGGCCAGAACTACGTTTTGGTAGCTCTTCTGGAAAACACATAGCAGCCCAGGCCCATATATGTCAGAGTCTGATCACGAATTGCAATGAACCAACAACACCACAAATAATGGATTATTTAGCCTTTGACAGCATGCTAAGGTGTGTTCAGTTAGACACATACACATAATCAATACGATCTGTAACAATGCAATACTACACATGTTTAAAAAACGTATGTAACCCTCGTTCCCTGAAGGAGGGAACTGACCGACGAATTGGGATCTGACTTTAGAGACCAATCCTACTTCGAGTGTGTAAAAATGAGCCAATTAAATTTGGCATGCGATCCACGCATTCCATGCATCTGCCCCGCAGCGCGGGTATAAATAGGAAGTGGATTGGTAGATCATCGCTTTTTCTGCTGAGGAGCCGACTTGTGACTCGGCCTCCTAGCGGAAGCACAGCGCCTGGCGACGGGACGTACATCTCCGTTACCTCCTTCAGGGAACAAGGGTTACATACGTAACCGAGACGTTCCCTGAAGGAGGTCTCGTTCGACATATGTCGGAACTGACCGTCGAATTGGGATCCCTATTGAAAACGCCAGGAAGCTGGCCCTTCCAGCGTTCTGCTTGAGCGCACTGTACCGTCTAGTATGGTATGGAAGTCAGTGCTCCAAGCAGGGAGGTCAGTCACTGCTGTTTCTGCAAGACCCAGTGTGACTATTGGATAACACTGGTAAAGCGTCCAGGAGCTGGAACGCTGCTGAACCACAGCCCACCAAGGGCATGGTGGTGGTGGTGGTACAAATAGGACTAACCTGTCAGGGTAGTGCAACATATGGCAGTCTCTGGGGTGGATTCAACCTAATTGTAGGGGGAAAGAACACGCCCAGAGATGACAGAGCGGGCTCTGTCCAGGGAAGACATGGTACCGTGGAAGAATACACATATGGGGTTGCCGTGAGGGAACTGCTACATATGGAACCCAGGCCACAACCACGTTCCACAAGCATACGGGTGCAGGCCTAGTGTCAGACGGTCCGCAACATCTGACACCGTAGGGGTGATGGAGGAGCCCACAGGGTTAGTCGTTTCTGGGGAACACAACTAGAGATAATAGACGCCCTTATCCGGGCCAGAGGGTGGTTGTGGCATTTGCAAGCCGACACTAGAACGGGCACTTAGCACTACTGGCCCCTGGGCGAGGATGCGGGAAGATACCGCCTCTACATGGAGGCTATAAAATCTAACGAACATGTTAGGTGTCGCCCAGCCCGCAGCTCTACACATGTCTGTCAGCGAGGCGCCTTGAGCCAGCGCCCAGGAAGAAGCAACACTCCTTGTGGAATGTGCTCTTACCCCGAACGGGCAAGGCACGTCTTGGGACTGGTAAGCCAAGACTATAGCATCCACTATCCAGTGGGCTTACCTCTGCTTGGAGACAGCCTTTTCCTTCTGCTGGCCTCCGTAACAGACGAAGAGTTGGTCTTAGGTTCGAAAGCTTTGAGTCGGTTCAACGTAAGCGCGAAGAGCACGGACTGGACAAAGTTAGGGCTGGGTCTACCTCCTCCAAAGGCAGCGCTTGCAGGTTCACTACCTGGTCCCAGAAGGGAGTGGTAGGAACCTTGGGCAGGGCCCGAACTCTAGGCACGATTCAACCGAAAGTGTGTGCAGGTCCCCTACCCTTTTAATAGAGGCCAATGCGGTCAGGAGCACTATCTTCATTGACAATATTTTAAGCTCACATGACTCCAAAGGCTCGAAGGGAGGGCTCTGAAGTGCCCTGAGCACTAGAGCTAAGTCTCAAGAGGGTATTGAGTGTGGGCGAGGAGGATTTTGTCTCCTCTGAGGAACCTTACGACTAGGTTGTGCTTTCCTACAGACTTAACTTCAACTGCGTCGTGGTACGCCGCTATTGCGGCGACGTACACTTTGAGGGAGGAGGGAGACAGCCTTCGCTCCAGCCCATCTTGCAGGAAAGAAAGCACGATGCTAATCAAACACCATCAGGGGGTCTTCCCGGCGGGAAGAGCACAACTCAATGAACAGGTTCCACTTCAGAGCATAGAGGCGCCTCATAGAGGGGGCAGTTCAACACTGACTGGACTCGCTCCTCTGTGAGGCGCGCAGTCTGGTTGACCGAGTCCAACTCCATACCGAGGTAAGAGATCCTCTGTCGGACAAAGTTTGATCTTCTCTTGTTTGACCCGAAGGCCCAACAGGCTGAGGTGACTGAGCACCATGTCCCTGTGTTCGCACAACTGTTCCCTCAACTGGGCGAGTATCAGCCAGTCATTGAGGTAGTTGAGGATGCGAACGCCGCGTTGTCTGGACGGAACAATGGCTGCCTCCATGACCTTCATAAAGATGCGAGGCGACAGGGACAGCCCGAAGGGCAGGACTTTGTACTGGTATGCCTTCCCCTTGAACGCAAAGCATAGGAACGGTTTGTGTTGGGGGAGAATAGAGACATGGAACTACGCGTCCTTAAGGCCGATCGCTGCAAACCAATCTTGGGGACGGATGCATTCAAAAATGCGTTTCTGCGTTAGCATCCGGAACGGGAGCTTGTGCAGGGCCCGATTCAGGACACGCAGGTTCAAGATTGGTCGTAACCCACCCCCCTTTTTGGGCACATTGAAGTAGGGGCTGTAGAACCCCATCTTCATATCGGCTGTGTGGGGGAGAAGGCCCGGAGGCGTCCTCAAGACCCACACTGCTGCCCCCTGGCAAAGGGAGGGGAGGAAATGAGTGACAAGGCCCGGGGGCGTCTCACACTGCCAACCTGACCCTCTTGGGGCCCAGAGAGAGAGGAAACTGCTCTTTTTGTGAGAATGTAGGTACCGCTGGACTCCTGAAAGCCAGCAGCAGAGATGTAATAAAAGCAGTCGGGAGGTGGGGGAGGGATGCGGACATCATCTCCCTCAGAGCAGCTCCTCTTCTCCCTGGGCTGCCCGTTGCGTGCGGCACCCTACTTCGCGGGTGGAGGCTGCTGCTTTGGCTTGGCAGGGGTAGAGGTGGACGCCGGAGGATGTTGAACGTGACTGACTGAAAGGGAACATGTTTTACTCACATTAGTGTGTTTCACCATTCCTGTCGGATGCAATACAGAAGCTACAGCATTGTTTTAATCTCAATATGTCTGCAAATCCAGTCTTGATCTGTGTCTTGTTTACAAATTACTCCATGGTGAAATTAAGAGAACAAATGATATTCTTATATCACAATTAACTTTTTTTGTATCACAGGCTCAAGGGAAAGATGATTTGTTAATTAATCTCCCCTTTAAAAATACATTAATTTTTTTAACACTAAACATTGTAATTTTCATCAAGTTCAACAAAATTATCCTCAATCACTAGTCATCTTTGACAAAACTCCTTTAGATGAAACTCCCCTCAGCTAGCATGTATTTTTGAAGTGACTATTCACTTTGTCACCTTGTGACCTGACTGGTAGGTTGTGTTCACAAACAACAAGGGTGCTTGTCGGTTTCTGCCAAAGCTATTTCATGACCAATTCGTATGTATTTGTATGAGATGGCTAATTTGTAAGAATTTGTATGACCTCACTTTTGTTTTTGTATAATTTGTCTATATTGCAGTGATGGGTAGGTTTAGGGGCGGGGTTTGAGGTTGGGTCATTCGTGCAAAAACCTCTGAATTGACCAATTCATAAAATATGTATGACTGAGCTAAAATCATACCAATTCTGTGAGAACGGGTTCTTTTTTTCTGGAAAATGTGAACTTGCAATGCCATGACAGTGGACAACACAGGCGTTTACAACAAAACGTGTTTAGGGTTCAGATTGTGCTGTGTGTGGAGAATAGCAACCTGATCTCACAGCAATTGATACATATTTAACAAGGTGGATAATTTGTATTTAATGATTTGCCAAATTTGTATGAATTAGTATGAATGACCTACCTCAAACCCTGCTTCTAAACCTACCCATCACTGGGGTTTAGACAAAATGTACACATTTGTATGAGTGAGGTTGTACAAATTTGTTGTACAAATTATCCTTTTTGTAAAATATGTATGAATTGGTCTTGAGATAGCGTTGAGAATAATGTATGGCAGTCAGTTTATTTTTGTTAAAAATTGCATTTATCTGTGTTTGCATATTAATTCTTAATTTTTAGACAGAATTCTATATAGTAAATGTAAACAAAAAGACGCTGTGGCCTCGCGGTGGACGAGCAACAGACGCGGGAAGAGTGAGCGAGACCGGTGCGTGATTGAGAATGAGTGTCACCTGCGAGGTCTTGAATCCTCTCATGAGGGAGCTCGGAGGCATGTAAGGACCAACTCCTTCATGGGAAGACTCGAGGCCTCGCAGGTGATGCTCATTATCAATCACGGACCGGTCTTGTCCCCTCCTCCCAGACTGTCACACAGATGCCAAGCTCGAAGGCGGGTCATTGATCTTCAAGAGGTAGAAGAAAACCAAAAATTAAAATATTATCATCACTTGCCTCTTGTCTTTCAAAACATGACTGTAATCATGGAGCACCAAAAGAGTTCACAACTAAATTCATAACAACATAAAACATAAAAACATAAAATTAAAGTAAATTCTTAATTCAAAATATGTAAAATAACAGTTTTTCTCCAAACCTTTGTAAAATTATTGTTTTTGCACTTTATTTGAATTAAGTTCCTTTTCAGTTGGTCACATTCAACGTATGTCAGAATGTGAACCAACAAATTGGGATATTGCTCACTTTCGAGTGTGTACTAATCAGCCAATGAACATTGACATGTGAGATTTGCATATAGCACTCCGCCCCTGCAGGTATAAATAGGAAGTGCCAGCAAATGCACATTTGTTTTTAGTTTTGGAGCCGAGCAGTGTGTGAAGTGTGACTACAACAAGAGAGAGAGAGAGAGAGAGAGAGAGAGAGAGAGAGAGAGAGAGAGAGAGAGAGAGAGAGAGAGAGAGAGAGAGAGAGAGAGAGAGAGAGAGAGAGAGAGAGAGAGAGAGAGAGAGAGAGAGAGAGAGAGAGAGAGAACCTTTGTTGGTAAGAAGGCACTTCAGCAAGCTCACACTACTTCAAAGCACTGATTCATCAGCTGGTCCATTGCCGGGTAAAAGTGTGATGGGCTCCACTATTCCCTGCAGCAGCACTGCAGCTGTTCCCCTGTGTTTGCTTTAGCAATTCTAAAAAAGGTTTTTTTTTTTTCATTTTAAAAAACAGCTTAATGGGGGGACACTGTCTTTTTCAAGATGTCACTCCGCGCATGCATTTCTTGATGCGTTTGTTCTCTATTACTGGCTGTCAGTCATGATGTATGCATTACATGTTTGGGCAGTCACCATCTTGAAGCAGTGTTTATGGATAGTTCATGGTCTCACTGCTGGAACATGAATATTGCAGTGTTACGGTCCAGGCTGGTTTACAAAGAGTAGTTTAGGGCTTCCCTGCCAAGACCTTATTCCCTTCACACTGCATGTGGTGATGCCTGAAGAGCATAACCGTCCTTTAGTTGAGCGACGGTGCACTTGCCGGCAATCAGTTGTCAATCGCGGTACTGGAAGGTGAGCTGTCATCGGAAGATGATGACTTGGCTGTGTTGCCTCCTTCTGGGAGAGTGGCATTGCCCGAGCCAGATCCCAAATTGCCATCTATGCTTTCCAAGGCTGCTGAGCGGGTCGGTCTCAAATGGAACCCTCCACTGTGTCCCGGAGGTGACCCGGTTCCTTCTCCACCTACACCACCCTGGATGGCGGGGAGGCCAAGGAGTATGTGGGCATCTCATAAATTTGAGCATGCCGTTGCGATGCAACTATGCCGTGCAACTCCCAATTAGTAGTCTGCACCACCCATTCCCGGCCTGTTCTCGTCGAACCTAATAGACAAGGCTTACAGACGCATCTGTCCCCAAGATTGGTTTGTAGTGATCGACCCGAAAGACAAATAATTTCTCCCTCAAAACAGACCCTTTCTTTCGATTCAAAGGGTGGGCATATCAGTACAAGGTCCTACCCTTCATCCCTTCGCACTGTAGCATTGTGTCTTCTGAAAGGTGTGGAGGTAGCCATTGCTCCCATGAGAGAGCATGGTGTTCGCATGCTCAACTACCTCGACGACCTCGAGAGAGAGAGCAGTTGTGCAAAGTCACCTCAGCCAGTTGGGTCTCGGTCAGCTAGACAGCACATCTCATGGAGCAGGGCTTCCAATCAATGTTGAACTGCCAGTCATTGAGTACAGCAGCAGGAGTTATTTCAGAGGCTCCTATGGAATATGGCATCCACAGTAACAGCACTGCTGCTCGTGTTGTTTCATATGAGGCTGCTTCGGCACCACGCCACACTACAGCGTGGTCCTGAGATGGTCATGGCATCGCGACATGTTCTGTGTGGCTTTTCACACCAAGGTGCCATCATACATCACTCAGTGGGTGGACTCTTTGAGGGCAGGTGTTCCCTTGTAAGAAGTCTCTAGGCATTATGTGGTTTCCACGGATGCCTCCACCACCAGACATGTACAACAGGCATGCAGTTTCAAGTCTTTGAACAGGGCCTCAGCTTCAGTGGCACATCAATTGCCATGATATGCTAGCAGTACATCTTGTGCTGGGACGCCTCTAAGGGCTGTAACGACGCAAGCACGTACTGGTCCGTACAGACACCACTTCAACAGTTACATACATCAACCATCAGGGTGGTCTACGCTCTCGTCACAAGTCGTAACTCGCCTGCCATTTCCTCTTTCCTTCCTGCAAGAAGGGTTGGAGCGAAGGCTGTCTCCCTCCACCCTTAAAGTGTATGTTGCCGCTGTATGTTGCAGTCCCAGAGACATTCCATGTTTGCTCTGCCCCCCTGGCCAGACCATATGTGTTCAACACATATACCTCCCTGAGGGCAGGATGTGGTCTCTGCAGCATTCCCCCTAGGCACGCTGTCTCAGTGTTATCAAAGCTAACTGTTTTGGGGTTATCAAAACTGTCAAAGGTTGCTTACGCCAGCTTAGCAGGCACTGGAAGAGTCAGAAACTGTGGTGTTTTATTAGGGAATTCATCAGTTCACATTCTGACATAGGTGGAATGTGACAGACTGAAAGGGAACATCTCAGTTATGCATTTAACCTCTTTCCCTGAAGTAGGGAACAGAGACATACGTCCGGTCACCACAGTTTCTGTGCCGCCGCTGAGCGTAGGCCACTTGCTCGTCTCCTCAGCGAAAAACAAATGTGCATTTGCTGGCACTTCCTATTTATACCTGCGCTCAGGAGGCGGAGTGCTGCATGCAAATCTCACATGCCAGTGTTCATTGGCTGTTTAGTACATGCTCAAAGGTGGTGGGGCTCTGCGATATCCCACTTTGTCGTTTCATATTCTGACGTACATCTCTGTTCCTTCCTTCAGAGAAAAAGGGTTACATGCGTAACCAATGCATTATTTTCCTGAAATTGTAAGTTTTTTTGGCAGTAGCTGCCAGTTATTTGGACATGTTTTAACCATTTTATTTTCTACAGTTGTTTATTGCTGAATATCTAAACTTCTAATTTCCAATACACCTCAAATGAATTTAAGATACATATAAATCTCTCTCTCTCTCTCTCTCTCTCTCTCTCTCTCTCTCTCTCTCTCTCTCTCTCTCTCGCTCTCTCTCTCTGATATATATATATATATATATAATTATTATTATTATTATTATTATTATTATTATTATTATTATTATTATTATTTTTTTTTTTTTTTTTACTATATTCTGGCTTTAGAAAGCTTGAACTAAACTGAACTGCAGGATGAATGAACTGTTTATTCATTTGGGTTTGAAACTACATAAAGTAGAGGGAATGTTGGCATGCTTCCTCTCATCAATAGTTAAATGTGAAGATACAGCGAGTAGACATAAATATAACAGGTTCATCATGAGAACATGCTGAGAGCTTGTGTCCTTCATCGAATTCAAGGGCACACGCACCAAGCACGACCCATGATATTAAATTAAATATTAAATATTAAAACCACATGCCCTGAAGCTATGACTGCCACCTATATCATGTTTAGGAAGAGCGACAGGTCTTTGTCTAGTGGAAGCTCACAGGTGATTTGTTTTAGTACTTCTGAGATCCTGTTCTATCCCTGTAACCTTCTCCAGAATGGAAAGAAGAACATACTTTCTTACAATGCATAAAGACTGCTGAATAACTGCTGTTAGTTTAGCACTTACATTTCTGCATGTCAGAGCATCTGGATCTGTTGTAGGGGTTATTCTGATGCTAAATTATCCAGATGCACGCACATAAAATAACAACTGTTGTTTATTTATCTTCTGTTGAATACTGATGTCATATTTTAGGACCAAAAAAAAACGTATTGTTGTTTTTAATTAATCATTGTCTTTTAGGCTGATTATTGTCTGTGATTTCTTCTTCTTATTATTATTATTGGGATCTCTTTTAGAAGTCATATTTGTGCTTACGTCCTCAAATTAGTTTGCTGTGGTTTTGTGGCACACAGCGAACATGATGAAGTGCAGGAAGTCTCAGCATCAGTATTGTTAGATCTTCCTGGTAGTGACGGTAAGATGCTAAAGTGTGCTGGAGGGAGTGATATCCATTTCATATATTTCATGACCTCCATAATGTACCAGACACAAGGTTAAAAGCTGTGCTTTAATTCCATCCAAGTGCTTGACAAGATTTTATGTTTAATATTTCACATATCCCCTATTTTTTTTTTCTGTCAACATGAAATAGTATTCAGAACTAATATGACTTCTGTAATGCGACTTTATTTTTCTCTGAGTGAAATAGTATATATTCAACAAGGGAGGGAAGTGTAGGAGGGGATTTAATGTAACCCACTGGGAATTTATTAGATGGTGAAAAATTGTGTCTATATGACAGGTGGTTGACAGGTTATATAAAGGTGTCAGTTTGTCTTTTAAAATGTGGATATTTTAGTAGCAGTTTCATTAATTTTATAAAACAGCTTGAAATGTTTCAAAGCAAAACATGCCAAATATACCACACATTATACATAATTCATCAAATTGTTTAAAAATCCGTTCACTTAATTGTGATATGGTAGAATAAAATACTACAAAAGTAATTGGTCCCACTTATTCAGTGGCCTAGATTTTAACTACTATGTACTTGTACAATGTACTTATTGTGTTCATATTGTATATTACAAAACAGTTCTGATATTGAGGAGGGATATGGTTAAAGGGGGGGTGAAATGCTGTTTCATGCATACTGATCTTTTTACACTGTTAAAGACTTGGAATCCCATACTAAACATAGACAAAGTTTCAAAAGTTAAGGTGGACGTTTGATGGGAGTATTTCTTTGTCAAAAATACTACTTCCGGTTAGTCATAAGTTTCGGCAAGTTTTTTGAGATCATGCGTCCCCATTGACGTTAGTGGGGGCGGAATTTCCTTGTATGGGCCTTACGGACAATTCTACCGGAAGCGCGTGAGAGAGAGCGAGGGAGAGAGCGAAAGCAACAGGCTATGCCCATCAAAACGCTGGTTTGTAGGATGCTGGACAGGTGACAATTACACATAGCACATAACAATGTCACCAAAAAAGTGGGTTTTTGGTTGCCAGACCAAGACAGTCCTGCACAGATTCGCCAAAAACCCCGCGTTAAGGCAACAGTGGATGTAATTTGCTTTTCCGGATCAGCAACTGAGTTGGGCGAATGTTTATATCTGTTCGCTGCATTTCGGTGCCGACTGTTTCATAAACAAGGCCCAGCTTGACGCCGGCTTTTCCAATCGCCTAATGCTGAAGGATGGAGCAGTCCCAACGATAAAGGTCCTAACGTTAGAACCGCAGGCTGTGAGTAAGAGTGCTTCAAATGTCTGTGTCTTTGCCTATGCTCATCAAGTAGCCCAAACATGATCACGTATAGTTAATTGATCAATGGAGCATGCGATGTGTAGTGCGTGTACATTTGTTTAGCTGGCCACTATATGTGTAACTTTATGTTTGTGTATTGTAAAAGCACTCCAAACAACAATACACAAAGGGGGGAAATATGTTGAACTAAATAAGCGCGCTTCTTCATTCAAATGCGCTACTATTCCGTGTCTATCTATGTAAACACTAGCCTGCGGTGCAAAACCAGTCCGCTTACTAACGTTACAATTGTCTACACAAACCACGCGTAAACACACAAACACACGTGCACAACTGCACTTCCCACATGTACACCTTCAAAGACAAAAATACGACGATATAATTCAAGTATAAATATGTAAATAACACAAGCCGCTAAGCATATTATATAGTTAGTGTATAACTTGTAACTTACCACATACAGACGTCCTGCTCTAGTCGTTTTTGCTGCTGCTCCTGTTCAACTGCAACCTCTGGGTCTGATTCCGGATCATAGATGTATGGCTGTATCTGATTAAAAGCCATATTTTTTTTTTTGAATAAAGTTTTTTTTACCGCTGTTAGGGATGACGCTCGACTCAACACACAGCGCGCTGCTGCACACGTCATTATTTAGCTCCGCTCACACGACACGCCCCCACCCGCTCGGCTTTTTTCGGAAAGACTCGGAACAGCGCATCTTTCTTATATAATTATTAAAAAAATAAAGACTTTTCGGAGATATGCAGGATGCAATGCTACTCTATAGGTACTCAAGATTGACATGACACTGACTGAAACTGAGTGTTTCACCCCCCCTTTAAAGTTAGGGACAGTGTGGTGATATGGGTAATTTTAAGGGTAGAAGGGAAGTGTCAACAGTGTAATTATAAATGTAACTACAGAAATTATTTGCAGATGTAATTACATAACGATTTTTTTTTTTTGTACAATGAAAAGTACAATGAAAAAAAAAAACATGTAATGCACATAATAAGTGCAATGATCAAATTATTAATTTAAATGTTAGTACATAGTAGTTAAATGTATTTGTAGTTGTAGTTCCAAGAAATATCTAAACATTCTTAAATCAAGACTTTTACTTAAGAAGCAAAATTGCTTTAAATGAATATTGATTTCTGAAATTTTTTTTTTTTTTTTTTTTTTTTTGCTTAGGGAGATAAATCTGTCAGTGTGGTAAGAAAAAAAAAATTCTTTTTTTCATGTTACACCGTAATTATACATTTCCTAAGTAATAATAATTAAATGTAGGATAGAAATAGGGTGTGGTTTTAGTAAGTTGCATGTAATTGAAGCACAAGTTATAGTCCTTTCTACTACATGTAGCATTTGTAGCATCGTACTGCTACATGTCACGCCTGTCCTGGACTCCATTTCCCATGATCCTCCTTGTCCCGCACCTGATTGCACTTCCTCATCATCTTTCCCGCTCTCCCCGGATTCCCTGCACCTGGACCTTGTCATCTGCACTCCTTTATAGTGAACTCACTCCCTCCACTCCTTGTCCGTCATTAATGTTATGTCAGAAGTGTTTTGTGTTGTGTTTATAGTGTCTGTTAAATAAAGCCTATCTGTTTGTTTGGAAGTCCTGGATCTCCTCATCTCTGCTGCACTATACACACACCTGTAACACGTACAGAAAGGTGCTACATACATACATTTTTTTCCCCCAGAAAATTATCTTATTTTGCTTCTCAAGTAAATGCATCTTTGATTTAAATTGTTGTAGATATTTGTACTGGGGGGGAAAGGAGTAATAAAAGTCAGGATTGTAGTGAATTTATCTGTATATTGTGTTCAATATTTCATGATAGTTAAATGAATTGAACAGTAGAAAGTAATTACTCATACAGGTAATTATACTGCACATCATTTACTAGCCCATATCCCCCCCCCCCCCCCCACACACACACACACACACTAAAGAAAACATTCCATTAACTATTTCAGCAAAGTAACTAGACACATACACATGCACATAGACCTGCAAGCCAGGGCATATCTATAGGAACTTCTGAACTTCTTGTTGGTAGTTCTTCAAAAATAATCTTCTGAAGAGAGATGAGTTTTTCCAGTCCCATCATTCCTTTCTCACAAATTCTTGTTGCCACCCTCTTTGCTGTCATGGATCAGTGAATTTTCAGCCTCTATTGCTGCCCATGAATCTAAAGTGAGCAAGGCTTAGCTCCGCCTCCTCAGACAGTGACAGCTGCCACATGGCCCATATAGTGATTCTTAGCACTTATCACCAACTGATTAACATTTCAACTATTGCACCAGGCAAAATACATAAACTTCCATTTAGCATGAAGTTCAGGTAGAAGTAGTTCATATTATGCTTTTACATGTCATACAAAATAAATAAATAAATAAATAAATAAATAAATAAATAAATAAATAAATAAATAAATAAATAAATAATAATAATAATAATAATAATAATAATAATAATAATAATTAAAGCTGCGAGCAGCATTTAGCGGGGTTCAAGCAATTTAAGGTCTTTAAGCATTTGACGCCTTTTGCATGAAAGGTTTTTAAGCACTGAATGAATTTGAGAGATATCAGGTGAAATGAAGTGAAAAACTGACAAAATGTGATTTTAAATATTATAGTAGTGACTTTATAAAGTCTAAATATGAATTATAGAACAATATTAATCAATAGTACGACAAAATTACTATTTTACTTTGCTAACATGACAAACATGTTGCTAGGTGGTTGCTAGGTTGTTCTTGATGGTTGTTATGGTGTTGCTAGGCAGTTGTTAGTTGTCACAGATGGTTACTATAATGTTTATAGAGTTCTTACTATGTTCTTTGCCTGATTTAACACTTAGCTAATCACTGCTAGCATGTGTAGCATGTTGGAAGTGCTGTTTGCTAGCATGACAGACAGACAGACAGACACACACACACACACACACACACACACACACACACACACACACACACACACACACACACACACACACACACACACACCCCACCTATTTTTGTGAAGTTTTGAGTTTTCGTTCAGTATTAATATGCTTTTGAGCATGTTTTACCACACCTTTTCTCCAAATGATCCTGTTATAGTTCAACATGTTTTTGATAACTATTGATCAGGAGAGTCCAGAGAATCATACTGCTGTGGTTTGGTTCCGATCAGGCAAAAAAACCAAGGACTAGTTTGCAAAACGAGGTTTTTAACATAATTGTGAATATTTAAATTAAGATTTGATTGACAGTATTGGTTATAGAGGCAAAGTTGTTCAGTATGAGAAGATCTATCATAATATATGCATATTATGTGGCTGTTTTAACCCCACCTGATTAACGAGATGGAAAATACCATTTACAGCCAATACAGGCAATTCCCCATAGGGAATACATGGTTTCCCAAGCTTTTTAACACTTATAGCGCCCCCTATACTCCGATCTCCATAAAACTTTGCATGTGTCTTCAACATGTTATGCCACATATACCCAATAATTTTCGTGAAGTTTAGAGTTTCCCCTTAGGATTTATAGGCTTTTGAGTGTATTTTGCCACGCCTCTTTTCTAATTGGCCCTGTTATAGCCATCCAAATGCAAAAGTTCAACTTTTTTTCAATAATTATTGACCTAGAGAGTCTATAGAATTGTCCTAGACTGGTTTGGTTCCAATTGGGTAAAAAACCAGGGACTAGTTCGCAAAAGTAGGTTTTTAACCTAATTACGAAAATTTAATTAATGATTTGATTGACAGCAATGGTTCCAGAGGCAAAGTTGTTCATCATGAGGAGATCTATCATATGATATGCATATTTCTTGGATATGTGCAACACCACGTGATTTCAGAGCCATAAAACTTGTTAGCGCCAACTAGTGGCCGATTTCTTTCAAAATTCTTACAGACCTCTAGGACCATGAGTCAAACATGCCCACTGAGTTTCCTTCCGATCAGCCTCCATTAACCTTGTCTAGTAGGTGCTCAAAATTCATTGGTCTATGGCGGCCATGTTTTTTGAGATACACCAATGTCCTCATACACATACATGGTACCTTGGGCCAAGACACTGCATACCAATTTTCAGGTCAATCGGACTAGCGGTCGCGTGGTTATAGCTATTTTCATGTTTTTTCCACATTATAGCGCCACCAAGTGATCAATCTTCACCTCTTTTTTGTCCTGACCTCAGAATGAGCCCATACACATGTGTACCAAGTTTGGTGAAGATATCTCATTTCCTTCTTGAGTTATAGCCTCTTTAGTAAAAAAGGCTCCGCCTTAAATGTACATTTCCACGCCCCTTTTCGTCCATGAGTCAAAATTTCAACTTTTTTTTGATAATTATTGATATTCAGACTAGACAGAAAATTTTGGCACTGGTTTGGTTCCGATATGTCAAAAAACCAGGGACTAGTTCGCAAAAGTAGGTTTTTGACAAAATTCAAAATGGCGGAAAACTTTTCATGACGGAAATGAAATCGGAGATATACGTTTTGTTCGTTATGGTCTCAGCTTTCCAATGATATAAGACACTTGAGTGTGGACCAAACGGTTTAGGAGTTATGAGCCCTTTTGCGCAATTGATTGCTACAGCGCCACCTATAGGCCAATCTGGCTCATAATTTGATAACCTCTCCTCGATTTTTGGACTACCTATTGGCCAAGTTTTAAGTCTCTAGCCCTTACGGTTTGGTCTGCACGATGAGTTTTACGGCAGAATAATAATAATAAAAATCAGTACAATTACAATAGGGTTTCAGCACTTCGTGCTTGAACCCCTAATAATAATAATAATAATACAAAAATAATTAGGTTAAAGCTAAAATATTAGGCCTATGTTAACGCTACACTATCATGGAATATTACACTGAATCATGAAAATTAATACTGCATTTAAATTACTGACCAGCAAACACAACAATGGAAGGCTTGTTTTATTCTCATAATGTTTTATTTAATTGTTTTATTGTCCAGAAATGTGTCAATAAGTGGATTCAAAAATAATTATAATAAATACAAATAAATACAATTCGTGTTTTTGCATTTCTTTTTAGAGCAACAATTTTCACCAGACTAGGTCTTATTGATTTAATTTTTTATATGAGTTATACTTGATCAAAAACATATTTTTTTCTTCTTCTTTTTTTCCAAATGTAATGTTATAAATAGTACATGTGTTAGAATTTTTTTAAACTATTATCTTTACCTGTAGCATTTACATAACATTGTTTAAAAAGTTGCTGTTTTAAACATAAGTTCACATAAAAAAAAATCAACATTTGGTCCCAAACTAGCTAGCATAGAGTAACAGATTAATTTATGATAAATATGCAACCCTATTACCCATTATGGGGATTTTGTTACCGACTCATTTACTTATCTTTCATGCTAGAAAATGGCAATTTTTACTGTTTAATCATAAAAGTGTTGCAAAATTGCACTGCAAAAAATATATTTATTTTATAGTATTTATGCCTTTCCTCCTGAATATCCACAAATTCTTAAAAAAGGTGCTTTTACTAAGTAAAATGACATCAGATATTATTGTTTTAAGCAAAATCTTGATTTTCCAGAAAAAGAGAAAAAATATATCTTACGTCATTTTACGTATCTAGTAAATGTATCTTGATTTAAGAATTTTTCTATATTTAAACTGGAAACAAGACAAAGATACTAAATAAGAAGAGCATTTTTTTGTAGTGTTTAAACATTATATAAAATAAATACTGACCACCTGATTTGTACAAACACATTTTTTTTACATATTAAGCACTTCTTTTCACTGACCATTAATTGACAGCCATATTTTGTACACTATTTATGCTAACTAATCATTACTATTCGTTTTTATGATCTGTTATTCAATTTGAAGTTTTTAGTGTTTTCTACCATGTTCATTTTATGTTTCTTTTGATTGATTTTAAATGAATTACTTCTGCTATAGATTCGAGAGAGTAATATGAGAGTATATATTTAATTCATGCTTTTGGACTAATTTATCTCTGTTTCATTTTGAATCTTTTTGTTTTTCATTTTGTTTTGTTTTCTCCATCTTCGCACCAATTGTTTGTTCATCAAAGAGCTTTAATTAAACAGTTTCTTCTAATTGCATGAAAAAAGACCAAAATATGATAACAGTACATAACTGCATGACATATATACTTATCTACCTGACTAACAACTATATTAAAAAACAAAAAGGAGATGGGACATAATTGAAAATAAATCATTCGTAAAATACTGATGTGCAGATACATTAGACAGGGACAATGACTTAGCTGTTTATTTGTTGATTAAATTGTCTTACTCAAATTGCCATTTCCAAGTTTCTGTTTTTTTTTCTTCCTTTTTTTTCTTTTTTTTTTCTTTTGCTCATGTATTATTATTTATATTACAGTTATTAAAGCTACTTTTCATGATTCCATTTCTTCCATCTAGTTCTGTATAAAGGCAGTCAGTGACCTTTTTTCACACTTGTTTTATTTGAGAATAAATCAAAAATTAGAGACAACAATCTTAAATGGAGTGAAATGGTGTGTAACAGGTTAAAATATGCTTTTGCTCTCTGCAAAACACAATGAAACATTCCCTGAATGAAAATGAAACCATTAAACATGGAGACACACATTCGGTAGGGTAATGGCTTCCATTAGAGCATATTAGCCTTGCCTCTTTTTTCCCCAACCGCCTTAATTTTCAATTGATTCATTTTCAATATATTTTAGCGACACTTCAATGGCTGTTTTTCAAGATATTATTTAAAGCTTGATTAGAGTCTTGTGCTTTATGGAATTTTAAGAAGTTCCATTAAATCCTGGAACTATACGTCACTCTGGCTTTACAGTTTGCTGGCAAGCTCTTTCACTCTTCAAAAACTGTAAAATAGTTTGCATGTTTTCAAATGTTAATGAATGACCACATTACTCCTGTTAAGAGTCAAGGCATATCTGTCTCATAAAATGAAAGCCAAATACATTGATAAATCCTTTAACGTGTGTATAAGAGAGCATTTTATGTCATGCTTTAAACGTAACCAAAAAATATATGAATTACTAAACCTTTGCAGTAACATTTTAGAATATGGTTCCTTTATTAATAAATAACTACACAGAAACAAACTAGTAACAACACTTAGGTGAATGTGGTAGTTTCTAGCTTTCTATATGTTAGTAATCAAAGTGAATAATGCATAATTAATTCTAAAGTGAAGGTGGTAAACCCCTATAAATGGCTCAAGTGTTACTACATCCTTCCAAAGGAATTACTAATTAATTGTATCAGTATTCTAAAGTGAAAAACATAACTCAGTAATTACTGAAATCATTGTACATTTTTTTACACGTAAGTAATTACCAGTGGGTTATCATGAGCTTCACTTTAGAATAGCTACTGATCCAAATAACTAGTAATTCCTATAGATGTAATAACACTTGAGTCAATACTATCAAAACCTTATAAAAAGAAATTCATATTTCCTATAATTTTATCAGAATTATCATACTATTTGCTTTAGAATACTGATTCAAATCATTTGTAAATCCTTCTGAAGTATTTAGTAACACTTAAATCATTACTAGTGGGTTACCATTACTTTTACTTCATGAATTATATATTATTCATTATTCACTTTATTCACATTAATTATGAACCTGTATATAGTAGTTAGTAGTCCTCTGTGAGGTATGAAAAAATAGTAATTGTAGATTAACTAATAATATTGGACTACCACATTAAACTGTTACTTAATGATATATTAATCAGAGTGTCTTGTTAGTTACTTGTAGTTACTAATGCATTATTTATTTGTTCCTGTGAAGTTATTAATTAATGATGGAACAGTATTGTAAAGTGTTACTCATTTGCTTCTTCGCATTATGCTGTATTTTTCAGCTCACTCGTCTCCAGCTGTGAATGGGGTATAGATGGCAAAGATGGAGCAGCTCTGGGGATTGGGACAACAGTGGGTGGTCATCATACAATGAAGATTTTTTTTCTTTGTGTGACCTCATACATTTTAATATTAAACATTGGCACTGGTGGCTATTGTATGAGTAAAGCCTTTTTATTTGCGATGCGTCATATCTTAGAGTTAACAAATGCTTTGAATGCTACTGAATTGTTCTGGAGAGTAGGGGTGTGCAGCGAAGCGATTTCTGTACTTGAAGTTATAATCCAGAAGTTTGTGAAATTACATGATAAGCTCATTCTAAATGTGATCCGGTTCCTGTCATAGTTTTAATTTCACAAATGTGACAATACCCAACAATTTCATGTAGTTGTATCTTGGCCAAATATTATCCTATCCTAAGAAAACATGCATCAATGGAAAACTTTTTTATTCAGCTTTTATGATGTACAAATTTTAATTCATAAAAACTGACCCTTAAGACTGGGTTTGTGGTCCAGGTTCACAAATATCCATTTTATAACCCTGTTTTATTATAATAAAATAAAAATATTAATTGTAATTATATAATTTATTTGAATACCTTCTAATTAAAATGATAATAGTAACAGTTAAATGAAATTATATTATTATTATTATTATTATTATTATTATTATTATTATTATTATTATTATTATTATTTACACGTACAGAGGTGTTCGACACGAGAAATCTCTCACCATGATTTACAACCCATGTAAATACTGAAAAATTACATGCACATTTGCAACCAGCACATATAACAAAAAGCAGCAGTGCGTGTTCAGGACACACTTACTGTTCTGATGACAAAATTTGTGTCAAAATCACTGTACACTGACTCGTACGTGTAAAAAGTGAGGTATACTTTGGCCTTTATTGTGCATGTTTTTGGTGCACGTTATTTAAAAAAAATTCTTCGCAATCTGTTTTTTCTCTATGATACTATTATATTCATTGTATTTCACACACTATCAATGCGTTGTGAACGCAATTTCATGTTGACTTTAAATTATTATGCCTATGAATGCCTTTTTTATTTGTCACAAAATGTCCCACTCTCCGACAGATATCACTGAAATAGGTGTCCTGAGAAATCATGAGTCTCGATGACAGCACCGGGTTCTGTAAACAGCACAAGAATGTGACTGTGACCCTATAGCGTGTCTACCGATCAGAAAACTTGGAGGTGCCTCTATACCTGTAAATTGTTTTTAGAGTTTGGGTTTGCTGATATTGGGTTGACTGACTTTTTTGGAGGGCAGTGTGCTGATGGGAGACTGTATATTTCAGTGCCTTAGTCTGTGAAGTTAGTGATATGACTCGTATTGCTTACAACAGCTTGAAAATGAGCACTCAAAACTCTGGCCAGTTGATAACACCTAGAATATCTAAATCAACTGCAGGCGGTCGCTCCTTTTCCTATTTAGCACCTAAAGTCTTGAATAGTTTTCCTAGTATTGTTCGGGAAGCAGACTCTGCACACTCTGTCAGTTTAAATCTAGACTAAAAACACATCTCTTTACTATGGCATACACATAGAACATTTTTAACTTTCATTATTCAAATCAATTGACTGATTGTTAGGCTGCATTAACTAGGTCAGCCGGAACCGGGAACACTTCCCATAACACCTGATGTACTCGTTACATCATAAAAAGAGTGGCATCTACGCTAATGTTAGTCTCTCTGTTTATCCCGAGTAGAGGTCGACCGATTCATCGGATTTGCTGATTAATCGGCACCTTTAGCTGATTGGTGTAACAATCGGTTATCGTCAAAAATCAATATCGATATTTTTTCCGGTTTGCGTCCATGAAAATCCACTATCGGTCGACCTCTAAACCCAAGGTTTATCCAGGCCGTGTCCGGATCGGATGGTGGACCTGCGCATGGACATGACCAGCGCATCCTGGAGTGTCTGCTGAGACTGTGTCAATTGGTGTCTCCTCTGAATTTGCCTCACCGGCACGTCATGTTAAAAAAAAATCTGCCTCCGGCGCAATAACTCGATCTCCGAAGTATTCATGCTCTTGTGTAATCGACGCACCATCCTAAATAAACTCTTCTCTTGCCTGACACCCTGAAATTTTGAATATTCCAATCTAATATGATTTCTGACCTGTAAGGTTGCCAGAATAATAATCTTACACGGTGTGTTAATAGGCCAGAGGAGAACTGGCACCCCGAGTCTGGTTTCCCCCAAGGTTTATTTTTCTCCATCATGCCCTGATGGAGTTTTGGTTCCTTGCCACTGTCGCCTTTGGCTTGCTCAGTTGGGGAAACTAAAATTATGATCAACTAAATATACAAATAAAATGTATGAATTAGGTTTTATTTAATTCTATAAACTATAATACTAATCTGCCAACATTGTCACTATATGATAAATTAAAATAGGCTGATAACATTACTGTTTACTTCAGAACGACTGTACAGCCTAAATCTAATTTTGTTGCAATATTGTCCTGTTTGACACTGTGAAACTGCTTTGACACAATCACAATAATTGTAAAAGTGCTAAATAAAGTTGATATATATATATATATATATATATATATATATATATATATATATATATATATATATATATATATATACTCACAAGTTTTTACTTTTTGAATGGAATTATTACATATATTTATTGAGCAGCAAGTCATCATATTAGACTTTTTTGTATCTTTAATAAAATAAATGCAGCCGTGTTAAGCATGAGAGACTCAACACATCTTTCCGATCAAACACTTTTGAATGGCATTGTATAAAAGATGTAACAATGCATAAAGTACTATTTTTGGGAGCACAGAATGTCATTCCTTACATTAATTAGCAGTTATTCGTATGATGCATCTCCTAAAGGGCAGCCGTGACATCAAACTCATAATAATCCTGAACAAATCTCAGCAAATGAGACTAGTCAATTTTAGATGATCATTTACAGCTGTGTTGTGACATCATAGTGAGATCCAGACATGACTGAAGCACACAACGTGACATTTATTGAGAGGCTAATTTCAGACTCTTCAGGATCAGACTGCAGTCATCAAGACCCCACAGAGTTCAGAACTACACTAGAGCGCACATAATCCAACCTTGTGTGATACATAAAACTATCAGTGGCGGCTTATCAGGGTAGGCAAGGGAAACACAGCCTATCCAAAATTAGTGGGGTGAAAGTGCGAGGAGGATTTAATGTTACTGAAATTCCTGGTTATTGATTTCATGTCATGCATTAGAATGTGCAAAATCTGGTGATTTAAGTACCATTGGTTACACTTTATTAGGGGTTCAAGCACGAAGTGCTGAACACCTATTGTATTTGTGCTGATTTTTATTATTATTATTATTATTATTATTATTATTATTATTCTGCCGTAAAACTCATCGTGCAGACCAAACCGTAAATGCTAGAGACTTCAAACTTTGTCAATAGGTAGTCCAAAAATCGAGGAGAGGTTATCAAATTATGAGCCAGATTGGCCAATAGGTGGCGCTACAGCAACCAAAAACGCGAAATGGCTCATAACTCCTAAACCGTTCATCCTAAGGGTCAAGTGTTTTATATCATTGGAAAGCTGAGACCTTGGCGAACAAAACGTATATCTCCGATTTCATTTCCGGTATGCAAATTTTTCCGCCATTTTGAATTTTGTCAAAAACCTACTTTTGCGAACTAGTCCCTGGTTTTTTGACATATCAGAACCAAACCAGTGCCAAAATGTTCTCTCTAGACTGAGTATCAATAATTATCAAAAAAAAGTTGAAATTTTGACTCATGAACGAAAAGGGGCGTGGAAATGTACATTTAAGGCGGAGCCTATTTTACTAAAGAGGCTATAACTCCAGCAAGAAATGAGATATCTTCACCAAACTTGGTACACATGTTAATGGGCTCAGTTTTTGGTCACGATAAAAAAATCGCGACGATTGGCCACTTGGTGGCGCTATAACATGGAAAAAACACAAAAAGGGCTATAACCACGCGACCGCTAGTCCGATTGACTTGAAAATTGGTATGCAGTGTCTTGGCCCAAGGTACCATGTCTGTCTATGAGAACATTGGCGTATCTAAAAAAACATGGCCGCCATCGGCCAATGAAATTTGAGCACCTATTAGACAGGGTTAACGGAGGTCGACCGGAACGAAACTCAGTAGGCATGTTTGACTCATGGTCCTAGAGGTCTGTAAGAATTTTGAAAGAAATCGGCCACTAGTTGGCGCTAACGAGTTTTATGGCTCTGCAATCACGTGGTGTTGCACACATCGGCAAAATATGCATATCATATGATAGATCTCCTCATGTTGAACAACTTTGCCTCTAGAACCATTTCGGTCAATCAAATTGTTAAATAAATATTTGCAATAATGTTAAAAACCTACTTTTGCGAACTAGTCCCTGGTTTTTTGCGCAATCAGAACCAAACCAGTCTAGGACAATTCTCTGGACTCTCTAGATCAATAATTATCAAAAAAAAGTTGATTTCTTGCATTTGGATGGCTATAACAGAGCCATTTAGAAAAGAGGCGTGGCAAAATACACTCAAAAGCCTATAAATCCTAAGGGAAAACTCAAAACTTCACGGAAATTGTTGGGTATATGTGGCATAACATGTTGAAGACACATGCAATGTTTTATGGAGATCGGAGTATAGGGGGCGCTATAAGTGTTAAAAAGCTTTGAAAACCATGTATTCCCTATGGTGAATCTCTGTAATCAGGTGGGGTTAAAACAGCCACATAATATGCATATATTATGATAGATCTTCTCATACTGAACAACTTTGCCTCTATAACCAATACTGTCAATCAAATCTTTATTTAAATATTCACAATTATGTTAAAAACCTCGTTTTGCAAACTAGTCCTAGGTTTTTTGCCTGATCGGAACCAAACCACAGCAGTATGATTCTCTGCACTCTCCTGATCAATTCATATTTAGACTTTATAAAGTCATTATTATAATATTTAAAATCACATTTTGTCAGTTTATCACTTCATTTCACCTGATATCTCTCAAATTCATTCAGTGCTTAAAAGCCTTTCATGCAAAAGGTGTCAAATGCTTAAAAACCTTAAATGGCTTGAACCCCGCTAAATGCTGCTCGCAGCTTTAATTTTAAGTGTTATTGTTACAGTGTAATTATACACTAACCTAAAGGATTATTAGGAACACCTGTTCAATTTCTCATTAATACAGTTATATAATCAACCAATCACATGGCAGTTGCTTCAGTGCATTTAGGGGTGTGGTCCTGGTCATAGACATAATATACGTAGACGCCTCATGACGTGCTGCAGCGTGATCCAGCGTCGCTGCCATATTGGTTGGGTCTCTCCACTCAACGCTAGCATTGAGAGTCAATCGGAGTCAACAGAGAGCGAGCAATTATGCCCATATTTTGTGCAGTTTACGGTTGCAATAACGCAATATTGATACCAGATCGCATGGGATTACATTTCACAAGTAAGATTGAACAATAATTTAGGTTATTTTACAATTTATACATCATTTCATGCTTGTGTCCTTTGTGGTGTCTGTACTTCACAAAGTAAGGCTGCACCACATCACAAAATTGACTACCCTGAGGTTACAGAGTGCAAGCATACGCAAGAAGCTGTGCAAAACAGTTCTTTTTAAAGTATTTTAGCTGTGTGTGTGTGTGTGTGTGTGTGTGTGTGTGTGTGTGTGTGTGAGAGAGAGAGAGAGAGAGAGAGAGAGAGAGAGAGAGAGAGAGAGAGAGAGAGAGAGAGAGAGAGAGAGAGAGAGAGAGAGAGAAATAAATTCAAATGAACAATCAAACTTGTTTCTTTATTAAAATATAAAATTCATGACAGCATCCTGTATCATAACTAAGTCTCTGTAGTTTGTAACAAACCAAACCGTGTGAAAATCCGGTAAAAACTCTGGGAGTTATGATCATTGTAGTTGAGAACACATCTTCACAGTAGAAATAAATGCGGGGGGCGGCGCATGGGGACCCATCCAAGATGGCGCCGCGCTGATACGTACGCTCCAATAGGCAGCATAAGTCTATGGGGTGTCTACGTATATTATGCCTATAGTCCTGGTCAAGACTAGCCTGGATGCCAGCCGAACTTAGCCCTGCCCACAACATTTTTAGGTCGGGCAGTTCGGTCTGGCCTTGATCCATAGAGGAGTAATTATCTCCGAACAGAAACTGTTCGGACCAATTAAATCATCTGGGCGGGCTTTAGACAATGACGGACAGATGATCAACAGTAACGTAATCATGCACGTCATCAAAGGGGCTTGAATTATATTTGTTTGAATCCTAAACGGAGAGCTTGTTTGTATATGCATTCACCTTCACAATTTCTCTCAAAAATGATGATCATGTTGGGTAAGTGCTCTGTGTATCATACATTTTTTTTTTTTTTTTTTAGAACACCGGCTAAGATCGTTTATTCCAGCGCACGTGCAGACAGGGTTTGACAAGTTTTTACAACAAAATCCGCCAACTACTAGCCCTAAAGAATAGCTTCTCGGGGAGTCTCCGGAAAAAAGAAATGTGTTTGGGGGGTAAAATGTGTGTTATTTTGGCAAGGTTGCCTGCTAAAATTCGCACTCGTGGGTATATATATCACATAATATTCGCTTCAACCCGCGGACATAGAAAACAACCCGAGGAAAAAAACGCGGACTTGGCAACACAGTGCAGTTGAGCTCTATTGGCATTTCACAATGCGTTGCTTCGTTGCTCTGATTGGTTGTAGGTCTATCCAACTGAGGTCTTTCCTGTTTCGGTTGAAACACGCCTCATAATCACAGCTCAATGGAGCACTTTCTGACTAGAATTGAGTATGTCTGGCTGACTCTCACTGTTCCATGATGGAGTTGCGGCTGCTGGCTGTGGTGATCTAGATCTCGACCTAGTGGATTCAGGACTATGTCGACCCCTCAAGCTGCCGGATCTGGATCTTGATGGCGCTCTCCCTCGTGACCGTGACTGCAGCCGTTCATGACCTATTCCTGGCAGCTGCTGGGGTGATGCAGCAGAAGTGGAAGGCTGGGGTGCTGCAGCAGAAGTGGAAGGACCCTCCACAGTGGAAGGATCGGAGCTTTCCTTTCTGGCTAGGGTGGGTGGGCTGGTGTCTTCTTCATTATCACGACTGTAAAACAAATAAATAACGCTAAATATTAGATCATACATATCAGATCAATGAGTGTTTTTGTATTTTATTTCAAACATAAGATAACAATGGCTGACAATAGGTGTGACCTACCCCGGACTACAACATCCTTTTTGCTCATCTCTAGGTAAACTCACTAAACCTCAGACAAAAAATGGCTGAGACAAAGTGTAATCCACAACTCTTACTACTCTGTAACAAACATAGAAAAAAGAAATACTACTTTTACAGAACTTATTTTTACATATTTAGAAAACGGCAATATAATTATTATTATATTTAGAAAACGCTATTTTATCATATTACTTCTTATTTATTTATACTTTTACAGTAAATAAATAAATATCACTTACTCTTCAGCGGGGTCTAGACCATCCTGGTAATCAAGTTCCTCATCAGTCAAAAAGCTCTCTTCTCCTGAATATTCATCATCCTGCATGGCTTCATAAAAGGCCAGCGCTTGATTTGTGTCCATATATCTCCGACTATCTATTGTTCTCTGTGTATCCTCAAACTTTCTCCTCAAACTTTCTCCTCAAACTTTCTCCTCAAACTTTTTCCTCAAATTTTCTCCACAAAACTACTCAAAACTGCTGTGCGTCTCTCTCTCTCTCTCTCTCTCTCTCCCTCTCTCTCTCTCTCTCTCTCTCTCTCTCTCTCTCTCTCTCTCTCTCTCTCTCTCTCTCTCTCTCTCTCTCTCTCCTCAACACTACTTGCCGTGCGTCTCTCTCTCTCCACAATAACAGAGCTTTGGTTCATTCGTAATGACGCACACCAACGTGGCATTGGTCAAACCCTCACGCAGAGCATCATGAGATATCCAAAATGGCAGCTAGTATCGAGCTAGCGGCAAAAACGATGTAACATTTATAAATTATGGACATCAAGTGGATAAATCTTGGATGTAAGTGTTTTTATTTATTGCTAAACAACTCCAAAAAGATGCACATGTTCCAGGCTGGATAGACAACCTTCTGTTAAGGCTCCAAAGACACCAAAGACACCCCCATGATGGCTAGCTCGTTAGCTTTCTGCTGGGAAAAAATGGTAAGAAAATCGATAAAACTTTCATTAAATAATATAAATATTTATCGGAGGTCCCCATGTGATGTCGCAGACAATGCCGTCAGGCTAAACAGGGTTAAACCCCGAGAGCCGTATCGAGCACTTTTATGATGGATAGATGCACTTTTATGGAGGTCAAAACAAATAAATTCACTGGCATTATAAAGCTTGGTAGAGCCAGGACATTTATTTTTATCTGAAAGAAGAAAGTCATATACACCTTGGATATCTTGAGGTTAAAGCTACAATGTACACTGTGTAACTTTTTTAGTTTATTCATAGCTAAAAACACTTAGTTCTTTCAAAAAATATATGTCATCATTAATGTATATTAACTTTCTTTTAAGTAATAAAGTATTCTTGTAAGTTTATAATATGCCATTGAAAATACATACGGGTGAAGGGTTCGAATACTGGTCGCCATGTTGCCCCTCCATCTTGAAAGTACATTAGCCAAAGAGGGACATACCCATAAATTCAAGCTTCGTCTTTCACGTTTTAACACTCAATGGCACCGTGCTGAATGTGAAGAGGGGGATTGCCATGTTAATCTTGGACTAAATCGGCCATCGTAGGAGTTAAAACGAAATCAGAATTGATGGGGTTTTTTTATACAGTATTACACTTTCAGTGGTTAGAGTGTTGGGGACAAATATATTGCAGGGGAAGCTAGCCTCCCTTGGTACTTATCATCGTAACACCTGCCCATTCATTCACAATCACCAGAATTCTGATCACCTGTGCATCATTACCAGAGCCACTTATAAGCATGACACTCACCATCACTGGTCTTCACCGATCACCTTCCATGACAAATGTCAACTCACCTGCTTTTCGACTTACCTGTCTTCATCCTCATCATCATCATCTCCAGCAATGTCTTCTTCATCATCTTTGTCTCCACCATCTACAAAGGAAAGTTGTCAGTCATCAGTCAGTTTTTGTTTCTACATGCCAAGCTATCATTCTGTTATGCCTGTGTCTGTTACCTCTGCCTAATAAACTGTTTCAAGTTACACCTACCTCTATGTCTGACAATCGGAGAGACATAATTACGTGATATCAGTTTGAACTGTACAAACCACTGATAATTTACCAACTACCTTAATTATGGATAGTCGTGATATTGAATATTTGATCGCCAACAAATTTATGAAGCTACCATTTGAAAGGTAGCTACAAATTCAAAATGATGAAAGACAGAAATTTGTATTTTCGCTTTAAGTGATAGGCTAGATGAGTGAAATTATATTAAAGTCCTTGGGAGGGGATCTCCAGACCCCTACAATGTAGTGTGCCTCACCTATTTTAACAACCACCAGCTGTCACTAGAAACTGTAGAATTTCAATGCTTTGTGGAGTTATTTTAAGTATAAAAACAGACAAAACAGTAAGTTGTAATAATACCAACTTACGTATGGTAAGAGAATACCATAGCACATGGCATGCGAATAGTATAGCTAAGATCATCTGAAATCTCTGTCGGTTGATTGCACACTTCGGTCCACTTGAGCACAGTGAGACATGGTTCTGAAATTCAAGAGGTAAAATTACTGGGGTTTGTTTCTCAAGAGCCTTAACAATGGTTTGCCAAAAAGAAACAACTTCATGAATGAAATATAAATCATTATTCACTGTAACATTTTGCCCTCCACAATTCTGCATCAACAATGTCAAATGTGGGAAGAAAAAAAAACAAACAAAAAAAACAAGATGAGAAGCGCGGAAGGTGAAAAATTTCAAAATCTCTATTTGCTCTCCATTTAATCTCAGTGCTGTAGAAGAAACAATTGAGAGGGGAAAAAAATCTCATTTGTGATTTTCTTTTCTATTGGAAGCATCACACAGCTAAATTGCCTTTCTTGACAGGTAAAGGATGACGATATTCAAGGGGAAGAAAACACAAGGTGACTTGTTCTACCCAGATAGCGTGAAGACTTTGCTTTGATGATGTTCTAATTTAGAGTTGTCTTTTATCTCGACACTGCGATCAATGTGCAGACTAAAAAATCATTTATTTGCTGAATAAATATTTGAAAGGAAAAAATCTGAGCTTTGTTACTCCTATGAATGGTCGATTCACCCCAAAGTACTTTCCAGTCTTTGAATTTCTTCCTATAATTGTGAAATAAAAATAGATAATTCAAATGCACATTATCCATAACTCCAGTCACATGAATTGAGCAATCCCTGATGCCCTGTATTATAAACCCTATATGTTACACTCACCCTGCATCTCAATAAGGCCAAATAAACCACAGAGAAATGATTTGCCCCGATCACCCGTTCATTTAGTCATCTGGCACTCTCTCGCCATCAGCAAGGCAATTCATAATCAATATTCACCCAGAAAGCGCACCTGCATCCAAGGTTGTGCTCCAAACCTGATTAATTAATGATGCTTTGTTGTGTCCCTGTTGATTTCATGATGGTATTTCATAAAACTAGAATAAAATAAAATAAAAGATATAAAGAAATCTCCAATCATTGTCATATTTTTAAAGAATAAAGCTGTGATCTCAAATGAAAAAATGTTTCTGACTGTTGCCACATGACAATAAAAAGGATTCATGCACATGCACTTACCCTGGAGACAAAATCTATGTAATCCTTATATTATCATTTTACAACCAAAGTATTTTTTTTTCCTCCAAAAAAAATAAACCTTTTGTTACAAGCTTGCACTATAGAGATATTGTACTTTACTTTGATGTACAATTTTTACAATTTTACGATTTACAAGATTGTGTCAAATTCTTTGTTATGGGTTCCCTTTCAGTCAGTTACTTTGATTTATGTCAGTGTCTGACGAATGGGGGTTTTGCTTAGAAGCCTATCACCTTCGAGTTCTTACAAAACAAGCCAATGGCAATGAAATGCCATGGGTCTGTGTATGCGTAGCTCCGCCTCACATTGTGGGTATATAAGGAAATATACTGCAAATCTCATATTATGTTTCTGCTTCGGAGATAAGACCATCTCTTCACTCCTACAAGCCTGAATTCTGAGTTCTCTCTTCAGATTTTCGAGATGAGCGGTTCTCCAGTGTGTTGTGTGATGGCGCATTCCAGCGATCTCACATTGCCTGCATGCTGATCTGTGCATTGATTGGCATCAGATCTGTGTGTTTCCCGGTGCACTTAAAAACTTCTGGAGAGCTTTCCTCTCACAAAAGAGCTTGTGAGCATGCCTTCTTTTTAAATATGTCTCGGCCATGCACTTCTGGGTTTGGTCGATCTCTGTTGCCGTCTGATGGGCACAATAAACGCTTGATATGTTTGGGCTTACAGCACACTCAAGCAGCGTTTGTGGATGAGTCTTGTTCTTACTGCGGGAACATGACCATTGTGATGTTGGGGTCAAGACTTAATGAGCTCCGTAATAGAGGTAGAGTCCACACCCCAATCTAGCGTCTGGAGAGGTGGTACTTTGGCGGGTGGCCAAGGTAACCTCAAGGGGTCATGGTGTGGAATTAAGCCCCAACGATCCTTCCTTGGGCCACACCCCCCTCTTGTACACCACTACCCACGATTGTTCGAAAAACAACAACATTGGGATCGTCTGCAGACGCTCCATTCGTTTCATTCAGCATCCCGGATTATGAAGAGATGTCAATCATTACATTTCAAGGTGGGCTAGAGTCCTCCGGGGAATGTAGATTTGGCTTTTCTGCCGCCTTTGAGTGTGCCAGCATTGCCCAAGTCCAACCCAGAGCTGATAGCAATGCTAACTTGAGGGTAGAGCTTAGTCTGGGTTCATGAATGAGCTGTGTGAAGCCACCAACCTCGCCCTCCTATGCTCCGTGGGTCAGTTGATGTCCACAGCTGTGGTCCAGGAGAGACACCTGTGGCTCAACCCGGCCGATATGAGAGACGCTGAGAGTTTCCTCTTCGCTCCCATATCCCAGACTGGCCACTCCTATAGCATAGTTGAGAACTTCGCCGAACAGTTCTCAGTCACCCAGAAGTATTGCCTCAGCGGCCAGCTGCTGCGACCCAGCTGCTGGCTCAGTCATCTCAGCCTGCTTGCTGCAGAGGGCACCGCCCATCTCTGACAAGGTGGTCTATGCTCCTGCCATATGCTGCAACTCGCCAGCCATCTCCTCATACGGAGTCAGAAACATCTGAGGTCTCTTCTTGCCATTCACATCCCAGGAGACCTGAATTGTGCAGCCGACTAGCTCTCACGGTTTCAGCCACTTCCTGGAGAATGGAAAATCCGTCCCCAGAGGTTCAGTTGATTTTTGAACAGTTAATTAACGCACAGGTATATCTCCCACAACTCTTGTCATTGTCGCTTGTTTTACTTCCTGACGGAGGGGACCTTCGGCACGGATGCACTAGTGCATAGCTGGCAGTGGGGCCACAGCAAGTATCTGTTTTCCACAAGTTTTATCACTGAGGTGGCATGCAAATTTATTGTTAAAGATGTCCATGTGAGAAACAATTACCATCCGAATAGGACTATATATGTAGAACTTCCATTTTCGTATTAAAGGTCCCATGGCAGGAAATTTAAATGTTATGAGTTTTTTTAACATTAATATGAGTTCCCCTTGCCTGAATATTGTCCCCAAGAGGCAAGAAATGTTGATCGATGTATACCTAGTTCTGGCTGTCTTTCTCTGCTTTTGAGAAAATGAGAGCCCAGACGAGCTGATCTTAAATACTCCTGTTATTACGTCACACCAGGAAAGGTTTCCTCCCCTTCCACTGCTTTGCCCGCCCAGAGAATTAGTAGAGAATGGATTCAATTTATCAGTGAATGTCAGCAGCACAGGCTTTACCATATGGATTCAACAGCACCACCACAAACAGTGAGCAACAGTGTTCATTAATGCCTGATCTGGGATCAGTGATGTGTAGATAATCATTCAAGTTCACACAGACTTTCTTTCTAAATGTTTAATTCTGTCAGTCTGGCCATCTTTATGCATCAGTGAATCAAGCCAGTGACTAAAACAATCAGCTTCACGTCGTTTCTGTTAGTAGCATGAAACAATTCTGTTAATTTAAATTATTAAAATACAGAGAGCGATCAAATAACACTCTTTATAATGTTCAGATCTGTCAATCATGTATAACAGAAGCTCTCAACAGAAGCTCTTACTCTATTCATGTCGATGTTGGTTTGTTTGCGGTGTTAGCTGCGGTGAAAGCATTTTGTGAGAGAAACAACGCTGCAAAGTTCACTTGTGTTTTTTTTAGAGTTCTCAGATACAAACAAAATGAATTTGCGCACACACAGCATTCTCAACAACTCGGTACAATAACACTTCCGCAGCAATTTTTCCTCAGCTCTCCCTGGCTGCGTCCAAAAACCTAGGCAGCTAACTCGTTGCCTCGCTGCCTTATCAGACAATGACTTGTAAGGCAGTGTTTTGTGCACGAAGGCACCTCACGAAACTGATTTCAGACAGACTTCTAAGGCAGTGTAACAGTTTAATGATCTACAGCAAAATAGAACGAGCATTGGTTAGAACAAAACACATATTGAATTACCACATTAGTCATTTCTCATTAGAAATTACATCAGAAGTTGAAAACATTGGTAAAAACAAAAACAAAAAACAAAACTTACATTTACACACAAACTGATCAGCAAATGCAACTTTCGGATGCCATCTTATTTTCCAGGCTCAACTGTCACTGAATGGAAATCACAGGATTGTGGGGTATCAAAGGCAGCAAAGGATACATGTATTCCTTTTAAAAATCGATCAGATGAAGGAACCTCAGGAGACAGGAAGTGAAGCTAACATTAGATTCGGATGTTGCTTGATGCCTTCATGCCTTCAAATGTGCCATCCGAAGGAAGCCATTAACTTTAAACATGGCTGTACTGCTTTCCTTGTGTTTCCATATGTGTGAACACAATTCAGCAACTCTCTTCAAATAAAGACTGGAGCCAAGGTGTAGTTTCCAAAACTCCTGATGTGTGAAGATATGCTGGAACTGCGAAAGGCTGCTGATTTGTCTCTCTGCATCACCAAGTAGACTGGCCATGTCATCGGCTGCTCTAGGCTTCTATGGTGAGTGTGGAGAGACATCTATGGCTAAATCTGTTGGGCTGAAGTAGAAGGAGAAATCCTTCCTCCTAGACACCCCAAAGAAACAATCAGCAGCTTTCCAGCAATACTTCCAAGGCCATCCTGATCGGGGAAGGCTGCCTCTAAAAAGCAGCCCCAGCCATCAACCAGCTCCTCACACTGGAAGGTGCAGAAAGAGAACATCGCTTTTCAAGCCCCTCCTCCGGGAGCTTGGCAACAGAGGCAGCGTGCTTGCTAGCAGTCTTTGGCGCTGCAAAGCGACTGGTTTGTGACTATAGATCTGAAAGACGCATACTTCCATAATTCCATCCTTCTATGTCACAGGAGGTTCCTGAGGTTTACTTTCAAGGGCAAAGCATACCAATATCAGGTTCTTCCATTTGGCCTACCACTTTCCGCTCGCACCTTCATCATCGAGATGTCTGAAACCTTCTTTAGTCACTTAAAGTTCAACCTTGCGAACCCTTCCATCTTGACCAGGGAAAACACTTAACGAGTGCCACGGCTGTTCATTTCAGACTTCTTGATTGTCCTTTAGTAGTACTATGGTATGGCACTTGTTATTTGTCGCATCTTTGTGGCAGGGTTGAACTTAAATCCTTTAACCCTCTAGATGCCATGGTCGAGTTTACTCAACCAGATGCGGAACTGAATAAAATGGCCGATTTTTTCAAATAGGGTGTCAAATTTCATCCGAACTCCCCTCCACTAGATGGCAGACATGTCATACTTCGTCCCGACTAAAAAAAAACCCATCATGATTCTATACAGAATCTTCGAGCAAGAGCCCATTGAATCAGTGCAAATAAAACACGGAGCTGGTGTGCGAGTGAGCCATTTTATCAGAGCATTGTCAACGTCAGCGAGTATTTGCATTAGATTATTATTACTATTATTTTCGAATGGCATCAATAAAGCTTACCTGCAATTAAGTGATGGGTCTTCTATTTGCGGGCCCTGATTCTGAAGGGAAATATTAGATGACGGTGATTCTGAAAGTGAAACTAACCCTAACTTTACACTAAGCACAAACGGTGAATCCTTGGCCCAATGTAGATTGGTCCTTTGCCCAATGTCAGTGGTGGGAACAATGTTTTTCCGGGGTTGGAGTGTTCATCGCAAAGTTAGCAGGTGTGTTAATGTTGGGAACGAGGCGGCCGCGGGAGATTTTTACCACGCTTGCCATGAAGCGCTCATCTTCTGACTATTTGTTTACTATTTACTATTTATCTGAACATTCAGTATTGTGTAATATAGCATACAGAAGGTGAGGGACATTTTTTGGGTGAAAGAAGTACTGCATTTTATCATTTAAACATGTTGCTTTTTCATGAAAATTCTATAATCTAAGATTGCCACCACCATATGACATCATACTATGCAAATTAGATGTAATCCCTACATAAACTTTGGGTCATCCTTAACATTTCTCTAATTTACAGAAAGTTTCTATCTTTTATCACTTTTAAGATATAGCCCTTTGAAATTAAGGTGTCAAAATCGAAAACATTTTAGGAAAAAACATCTGGTCGATCAGACTTTTAAATTTGTGAGGTGTTTTTTGTTTTGTTTTTTTCTGTATTGTTTGTTTGTATTTTGTATTATGTTTTTAATCAATGCATGTATATGTGGACACTAGAGTCCAATACAAATTTCCCTATTGGGGACTGTAAAGAAAATTGAATTGAATTGAATTGAATTGAATCTTGTCAGAATTGGTGGGCTAGGCTCTGTACTTGCCACCATTTGGCGTTTGTAGATGTCCCTTTCAGAGACGTTTCCTGCTGGAGGTGGAGTGCCTGCTTTTTTTGTTAGGAGCATTGCAGGGGTAAGTATCAAGGGTGAGTCTGCATCCATAGAGAAACATGCTAGAGGTCTACTGTTAATAATTGCTGTCACTTCTGCTCTTCAGTGTACAAAGCACTTCATCTGAAAGGTTGGAGTGTCCTTCCCGCATCAGCACTGAGTCAAGAATTCTCCAAGCCAGACCAACCATTCGCTCCCATCCGCCTCCCATATGGGAGGAGTTTGGTTGGCTGAAAATCCATATGCATCCCTCATTATTAAAGTGCATATTAACATGTATGAATAATTATTTAAAGTGTATTGTATGTTTTGTACACAGCGAACAAACAAAATTCCAGAATCGTCAGCAAGGTATGTAGGTGGTGCGGTAAATGTTTATATGGTTGTACATGAATGGAACGTTAAATATTTTTTTGGCTTTAATTCGATTTTCCCTAAAAATAGACAATAATTCTCCTAATTTATTTTTAACAATTCCTGTTCTTTCCTACAACAAAGCACTTGAATGCGACAAGCTCGTACTCACAACTTCATAAGTGAAAAGCATGTGAAGGCTTTGCATGTGCTGGTTTCTAAAGCACGTTAACACACCACTTTTGCTTGGTCATCACCGCCAGGGGATATCATTGGGGCACCGGAAGGATATAAAAGGGCACCTAAAAATAACATCATCAGGTTCTTTGTAGGTTCCCTCTGGGAGTGGGCCGTTCTAATGCTGCTATGGTAGATATTGAGAGGCATTTGAGGCTTAACCTCTTGGTGCTCAAGGAGAAGGAAAGATCTTTTCTTCTTGGCGTCCCAGTGTTGCCTACTGGACTTTTGCCACCACTGTTGAGTTAATGATCCATAAGTACATCCCCCACCATGGGTCTCAAGCTGGAGAGTGCTGCTGCCCATGCCCTGTCTCAAAGGAGTTGGGGATCTAGGTGTCGATCTCATACAAAGACAAAAAAGGATCTAAGAAAGTTATTTAGGCCAGATGTAAGAACCCTTAGAGCACTCTTTTTGGCTTCCTTCCTCCTGTAGTTTAGAGGTGGTAGCAATATGCTTCCTCTATAAATTTAAGGTTGTGAGATTGTGAATGTTGGGCAAATTGGGCAAACTTGCAACCCACACAATCATTAATCACACTTGCGCTTCCATGGGTGCAGATGTGTTAGCCATGTGCTCTCTTTGTGATCATGTCGATAGGCTAGACAATACAGGAAGAAGGGGCATGGATTCCACTAGACCCCTGAAGATGTGCTGTGGTATCTGGCACCAAGATTTTAGCAGCAGTTCCTTTAAGTCTTGTAAGTTGTGAGGTGGGGCATGAATGGATCAGACTTGTTCATTCAGCACATGCCAAAGATGCTCGATTGGATTGAGATCTGGGGAATTTGGAGGACAAGTAAATACCTCAAACCTGTTGTTGTGCTCCTCAAATACATTCCTGAACCATTTTTTGGCAGGGTGCATTATCCTGTTGAAAGAGGCCACAGCCACAAGGGAATATCATTTCCATGAAACGGTGTACATGGTCTGCAACAATGCTTAGGTGGCACGTGTCAAATTCAAATCGACATGGATGGCAGGACCCAAGGTATCCCAGCAGAACATTGCCCAAAGCAACGGCTTGCCTACTTCCTAAGTGCATCCTGGCGTCATGTGTTCCCAAGGTAAGAAATGCCCATGCACTCGGCAATCCACATGATGTACTGTAAAATAAAATGTGATTCATCAGACCAGCCCAACTTATTTCATTGCTCTGTGGTCCAGTTCCGATGCTCACATGCCCAAAGTGAGCGCAAGGTTAAGTTGCAATATCAAGGTCCTGCCTAACAACAACTTTTTGTGAAATAAACAGTTATGTAAATGTAGAGATTAAAGTTAAAGCTCCAAAGTTTTCATAGCATTAAACAACTAACTAAAGCCAAACTTATTCAAAGAATGCACACAGAACCATGGTTATGGAACCATAAACTATCATTTTTGTACACTGTTAAAACCCTACCATCTAGACATTTTGACTTTAGTTTTAATCTACCTACTTTAACTCGACCTAGCTTTGATCTACTGGATTTGCCAAAACAAGCAATATACAACAGTATGTGTGCAAAATTGTTTCCCATAATACATTGCAGATTTGTTTTTACTGTGATGAAGGAACTAGCTGGTCATGATTTTACCATCTTTATTTTATGTTTTCCCCTCAAAATACATTATCACTCAATATTAGATATACACTCACCTAAAGGATTCGAGCTTTGTGGTATGGTGCATTATCCTGCTGGAAGTAGCCATCAGAGGATGGGTACATGGTGGCCATAAAGGGATGGACATTGTCAGAAACAATGCTCAGGTAGGCCGTGGCATTTAAATGATGCCCAATATGCACCAAGGGGCCTAAGGTGTGCCAAAAAACATCCCCCACACCATTACACCACCACCACCAGCCTGCACAGTGGTAACGAGACATGATGGATCCATGCTCTCATTCTGTTTAAGCCAAATTCTGACTCTACCATCTGAATGTCTCAACAGAAATCGAGACTCATCAGACCAGGCAACATTTTTCCAGTCTTCAACTGTCCAATTTTGGTGAGGTTGTGCAAATTGTAGCCTCTTTTTCCTATTTGTAGTGGAGATGAGTGGTACCCAGTGGGGACTCTGACCCATCTGCCTCAAGGTTGTGTGTGTTGTAGCTTCACAAATGCTTTGCTGCATACCTCAGTTGTAAGAAGTTGTTATTTCAGTCAAAGTTTCTCTTCTAATCAGCTTGAATCAGTCGGCCCATTCTCCTCTGACCTCTAGCATCAACAAGGCATTTTCGCCCACAGGACTGCTGCTTACTGGATGTTTCCTTTCAGTCAGTACACTAAAAGTTACAGTACATCAGTACTGAAGAAACGGGGGTTTCGCTTAGAAAGCCAGGTGCCTTCAATCTCAATCAAAACGATTGCCTGACGTGGTCATACTCAATTCTAGTCAGAATATGAGTTTGAAACTGCTCCATTGGGCTGTGATTATGGGGCGTGTTTCAAACGAACCAGGAAAGACCTCAATTGGATAGACCTACAACCAATCAGAGCAATGAAGTGACGCATTGTCAAATGTCAACAGACCTCAACTGCACTGTGTTGCCAAGTCCAGGTTTTTTCTGCGGGTTGTTTTCTATGTCCACGGGTTGAAGTTCACGCATTTATGTTTCTGCTTCAGAACCGAGTACTACTTGTCTTCCTAAGCATTATATCTCTTCAAGACGAGTGTCTCCCCAGAGTGTTGGTGATACAGTGCATTCCAGCGAGTTCTGCATTTCTGTCCAATCTGTCACCAGCCCCCTCCCAGTCGAGGCCCCCGCTAGATGCTCCGCCTTCCCATGTCTCCATTGGCAGGGCTCAGAACCCGACCCTGCCCACAATCCGGGCCGCTTACATGCCTCCCGGGTCTGGGTTATTCGTTCCGCTTCACTGCCCCACGCCGGGTATGCCTGTGGCTCGTATGATCCCCTTGGTTCTGTTTTTGGGCGCCTGGCTAGCGGAGCCCGCACAATCAGGCTCGGCTATGCAATTTAGTTCACACCATCTCCTCCCCACTCCTCCCCACGTATAGTGAGTCTGCTATACGATGGTGGGTGGCAATGCCCATGTCCTACATGCAGAGATCGACACCCTACTGGCGAAGGGTGCCATTGAGATCGTCCGGCTTCTATAGCCCTTACTTCATTGTGCCCAAGAAAGGCAGTGGGTTACGACCAATCCTGGACCTGCACATCTTGAACCGAACCCTACACAGGCTTCCCTTCAAGATGTTGACAGCCAAACGCATTTTGAATGCATTCATCCACGTGATTGGTTTGCAGCATTCGACCTGAAGGATGCATACTTTTATGTCTCCGTACTTCCTCAACACAGACCATTTCTTCGGTTTGCCTTTGAGGGGAGAGCATACCAGTACGGAGTTCTCCCATTTTGGATGGCCCTTTCTACCTGGTCTTTTTGAAGGCCGTTGAGGCAGCCCTAGTGCCACTCAGGCAACTCTGGGTTCGCCTCCCAACTATCTTGACGACTGGCTGAAACTCAACCACACACAGGGACTTGGTTCTCCACCATCTTGCCCGTCTGGGCCTTCGGGTTAACTGGGAAAAGAGCAAACTCTGCCCAGTGCAGAGGATCTCTTTTCTCGGTATTGAGATCGACTCGGTCGCCATGTCCACACAGCTTACGAGTGAGCGTGGTCAGTCCCTGCTGACCTGCCTTCGCCAGATCAAACGCAGGAACGTGGCTCCTGGGGCATATGGCATCCACAGCTGCAGCAACGTTGCTCGGGTTACTTCATATGAGATCGCTTCAGCACTGGCTTTGTGACCGAGTCCTGAGGTGGGCATGGCAATGTGGCATGTTTCATATGGTGAACAAGGCATATGGTGGTGTCCACGGATGCCTTTGCCACGGGCTGGGGCGCCATGTGCAAAGGTCATGCCACGGCTCTGGCCTTAAAAGAGGCCCAGCGTGTGTAGCATATCAATTGCCTCGAGTTGCTGGCCGTACGTCTTGCCCTGCACCGCTTCCGAGCCCTGCTCAAGGACAGGCACGAGCTGGTCCGGTCAGACAATAAGGCAACATCAATTGCCAAAGTGGTCTACGCTCCTACCGGATATCACAACTCGCCCGCCACCTCTTGTTATGGAGTCAAAAGCATCTGAGGTCGCTTTGTGCCATTTATGTCCCCGGGGAACGGAACCGTGCTGCCGACGAGCTGTCATGGTTTCAGCCTCTCCTGGAGGAATGGAGACTCCATCCCCAAGCGGTTCAGCTGATATGAGACCAGTTCAGCGATGCACAGATAGATCTGTTAGCCTCCCACGACTCATCCCATTGCCACTAGTACTATTCCCTGACCGAGGGGACCCTCGGCACAGAGCCACTGCAGACGGTGGAGCTTAAGTTTCTGTCAATGAAGAAAGCGCTCCTTGTTGCTCTGGCTTTGATCAAGAGGGCAGGGGACCTGCAGGCATTTTCGGTTGAAGCAGCATGCCTGGAATTCGGGCTGACCAATTCTCATGTTATCCTGAGACCCTGACCTGGATATGTGCCCAAGGTTCCTACCACTCCCTTCAGGGACCAGGTGGTGAACCTGCAAGCACTGCCCTTGGAGGAGGCAGACCCAGCCTCGGCACTGCTCTGTCCAGTACGCACCCTTTGTGTACTGACTGAAAGGGAACGTCTCGGTTACATATGTAACCCTTGTTCCCTGAAGGAAGGGAACAGAGATGTTACGTACCCATGCCACATCCGATGTACCGCTGGTATGGCTGGGGCGGTCGGCTTCGGCTCCTCAGCAGGTAACATAAATGTGACCAATCACGGAAAGTACGGATCACGTACGAACAAGTACGAACCCCAGTTGGTTCTGGGGCATTTTAAGTTACTCACAGATTCTGAAATTGTAGTCTCCATGCTTTCTAACGATGTGTAACACATGGACATCTTATAATATTTGGAGAAGTTGCGGCCATTTGAAGGTCGGCACTCAAAATAGCTCAAAAGGCAGAAATTGGCCTCTAAAGATTGTGCAGTTCTCACCTGTTCGCACTGCTGGGAGTGAAACTAGGGCTCATTTGCATCTCATTAAGATAAGCCATACCCCCTGTAAAACTCCCCCCTAAAGCTACATGGTTGCACTATTAAACTCTCCATAAATACTTTTACTTTTGACTTATAACGCACATGCTACGGCTACGGATACTTTATACTTTTACTTAAGTATGAATGTAATCTGATACATTTACTATTATGTTAGTTGATCCTTGTTAAGAATATTAAGTAGCACTTCCTTCACCACTGTCTAAAATTATTAGCATCACATTCAATTCAAAAATGCTAACAGGCAGGTTTACGTGGGCAAAGTCATTCACACCAGTCAATTCAAGCAAATGAAGCATTATTCAAATTAATAGCAGATGCTAGCATTACCATCTAAAAGGCCATTATAGTAATGGCGGTTTTTGGCAAGTGATATGATGCTAACGATTACAATTAAAACGACAGTCCTGAGCTAGCTAATAACAATAGGTAGATATGAGAAGGTCTAAACATGGACTAAACGTGAGTTTATGGAAACTCCCCATAAGAAACAGAAAAGTATTCTTGCAGATCTCGATGCCTCCAATGAAATAAGTCGTTTGGGCACACTTTCTCTTTGTTGGGGTCTTCTTTGTTGAAGTAACCATCTCCGAAGTTTGCACTGTGCGTGCAAACTTCACAGGACACTGGGACACAGGACACTGGACACTGTTTGCCTCTAAATGTCCAATAATTTGCATGTCCTGCCACTCTTTTTTTCGCAGCTAAAGAATCCAGCCATATGTTGTACATAATGTCTGGAGAAAGCTTATGGCTACAGGACTGTCTCCCATGCAGAGATTTCTCTTTTCTCCTCATGTAGCATTTACAGTCAAAGTTACGGATTTTCCCCATTTCTCTGTCTTTATCCCCATCAAATGTTACTATCGATATAGCCTCTGATATCTTACGGTCCAACTCGCCTGACACCAGTCCAATACATTCTTCGTCTTCATCTTCGCTCAGTTGTAGATTAGGGATATTATACAGTCTTATTATACCGCTTTCATCGTCGCTCAGATCATCTTCAGAATCAGTGAGCGCTTGTTCATAAGCATCCGGCTTGTCGAAGAAGTACTTTAAAACATTTTCGGTGTAACGGCCACGGTTCAGCTCGTCTGCAATCATCTTTGCGGCGTCCATCTTCATTGAATTTTGATATCAGCTAGAGCCAGCCAGAGCGCTGCAAAATACGTAGCCACGCTTCCCACGGAGGGCGGGGGCAATAACAAAAGAAACAAAAGCCGGCTAATCGAGTATTGAAATACACACAGACAATGACACGCCCCTACTGCGTGCTAGAATCTCCGAAAAACAAGCCGATTTGAACCTCAAAATGTACGCTTTTAAATATACTGCTAAATAAGTTTTTAAATAAGTTACTGCTATCTCAAACACGGAGAGGCTTTTTTTGCAACTAAAAGATTCTGCAAAAAAACGAAAATCACAAATTTGAAAAAAAAAACCTGCTTCTTTCTCATTTTGCTTGAAAGTTGTGCTGCCGACTTGTGTCACTGGTTTCCGTGACGGGTCACAAATGCTTGACTGCTATGCAACACCGTTTATACCCACGCAGTGGGACAGGTTTGTATTAGGCAAATTCCACAGACCCATGACATTTTCATGTCATTGGATGTCATTGAGATTGAAGGCAGCTGGCTTTCTAAGCAAAACCCCCATTTCTTCAGTACTGACGTAACATCTCCGTTCCCTTCCTTCAGGGAACGAGGGTTACATACATAACCGAGATGTTTTTCCCTTTTCACACCATTCTTTGTAAACTCTAGAAATGGTTGTGTGTAAAATCCCAGTAACTGACCAGATTTTCGTCTGACACCAACAAACATGCCACTCTCAAAATTGCTTATATCACCTTTCTTTCCCATTCTGACATTCAGTTTGGAGTTCAGGAAATTGTCTCGACCAGGACCATACCCCTACATGCATTGAAGCAACTGCCATGTGATTGGTTGATTAGATTATTGCATTATTGAGAAATTGAACAGGTGTTCCTAATAATCCTTAAGGTGAGTGTATGTATTCTTTTTTTTTTTTATTCTAGGCTGTATGAACTGTTATTATGCTGTTAAAAAATACATACGTATTTTCAGTATATATTACACAATATTTATAAATAAGTAAGCTACTGTTTCATTCTGAACATAACCATTGTCACATTGACACAGTGTCTCCTGATAATAGATCAGATCATTTTAAAGGGGCACAGAGGAAATGTATGGGGTTATGTCAGCAGGTGCAGTAGAAGTAGCTGTATGAAATAAACTTTCTAAAGAATAAAAGTGAGAAATAGGACTGAAGACATGTTCAAAACTTCATGAACTGCAGTTTTTCTCCAGCAAATTAACCTTCATTCCCACATGCACTGCCCTCTAGCTATAATGCAGCAAACTGTTCTCAGGCTATTTATGAGGGTTCATATTGCATTTTATGTATCCGCTTACAATGCTTTTCACTTTGATGTGCATCACCAGCTTAAATAGCATAAACATGACAAACTACGGAGATAAAAGAGAAATGAAATACTGTATCAGTTTTAAAATGGATTGACAATCTTTCTGTTTGTGCATTTGTACACAAACAAGTAAACAGATTTTATGTGTATATAAAAAAGGCATTAAACAGTCAGTTAGACAAAAATTCACATTTATTTATTGTTAAACAAGTGTAGAACTTTACATCCTTTGTAGAGATGGGCTCTTTAACATGTTTATCAGAGATGGGTTTCTTAATTATGCTTATGAAGATGAACTACGTCGACCAGTGCTGTAAAATATTCACAAAAGTATCATTTTTAAAGAATAATTTAATAAATAAATATCCAACCTCAGCTGCAGTAATAGACCTTAAAGAAGAAGGTTCTACTCCAAGCTCAGCTGCTTTCAGTCACTACATGTTCATGCTTTGCACAGATTTGCACAAAATAAATTTGTGCAAGGCATGAGAACACTAGAATCTAATTGATCTAAAGTGGCAAACCCATTTTCATGAACAGGACAGAGGAATTACAATGTCTTTCGCAGCGTACATGAGGTCATCCACCAATTGCATCATCATAAACAAGCTTTTGAACTTTTTACATAGTCATCTCATTTTCAAAATCTCTTCATTTGCTTTATGTTTAGGGCGGTTCTTATTTATTTTATAGCAATTTATTTTACACAATCAATACAACAAAATATATTGTTCTATGTTATATCATTACCCTTGACAGTTCCGTGTAAGATTGAGAAAATATAAGGCCTGGGGTTTGTTTGCTAGTGGTCATATGGGATTTTGATGATGATTGTAAAGGGTGTTACAGAACTCCTTTATTTCAGTCCGGACAATCTCTGCATGTCTTAAGGTCCTGGAAATTCAATTTTTGTATATAATAATAAAGGAAATCAAAACTGCATTCAAAAGAGAAATATGTGAACATATATGTACATCCTTTGAGAAACGTATGCACTGGAACGAGAAAGACTTTTTTTTTTTGGCTTCATTTTATTTTTTTATGTGAAACTGTATTTCTATTACCAGGCCCACATGGAATCTGCAACCCAAGAATACAGCAGATTTTCGCATTAAAACCACCATTCACAAAGTTTTACTGTACATATCATGAGACCCTTGTATGTTTGTTTATTAAAAAATTGTGGCTAAATTGATTACATTCAGCTACCAATAACAGGGTAACAATTAATAAGTGCAAAAATCATTTCCCTATTAATGTTTTTTCTTTCTTTCTTGTTTTCCAGTAAAACTCATTTTACCTTGCGTTGAGACAATGTCTTAAATTAAGTTTATGTTTCTTACCCCTTTTTTCTTTATTCTTTTAAACCTTCTTAAAAAATTATATATATATTCTTTCGAAACAAAAATCTCATTACGCATTTTTGCTACTCACGTCTTGTTTAAGAATATTTCCATGGTTTTACTGAATAACAAGGCATATGTTTTGTGTGTCTATCTCACTGCAAATTTCTGTCTAAAATCAGCACAGAAAATACGATTAAAAAGTCTGCAGATTCCATCTGGGCCTGCCTGTAACTCGTTGGACAGCAGCGGTACTTCTCCATTATGTGTGCAGTTATGTGGGAGGCTAAAAAAAGGAAGACCACTCTGCCATCGGTGGATGGGCGGGGCTGTGTACATGGTGGGCGGTGCTTAGTTCATTTTAAAGGCTTGTGACCAGCTGCATTTGTCCCTCTCGTACGTCCCCCTCGGGGACACAAGCATCTTTAGAGACGGGGATGATGAGGCCCTCACTACTGTCTCTGCTCATCTGATAATATGCGTGCAGCTGCTGGCCTGACCCCAGGTTGGGCATGCTTTTATAGTAAACGTCTTCGTTCGGACTGTTTTTGGATGGCGAGAGGTCCTGGCCAATGTCTAGGCTGCTCTCCGAGAACGGCGAGTCTCTAAGGTTTGGCATGCTGGTGTACACCGAGTCTCTGTTGGGGGAGGGCAAGACGGTTTCGGTCGGAGGCGGGAGCTGGCCGATGTAGCTGTGGGGTTGCGGAGCTTCCATGTCGGCCCTCGCTCTCTCCTGCGTGTGGTACAGGAGCGAGTGAGTTCGCTGGGGGATGAGGGGGGCATCGAGCGTGCGGGGATGCATGTGGTGCAGCCCCAGACCGTCCATCTCACTGTCCCCGCCCACCTGCACCAGGGACGATGTCTCTGCGACCACAGGCTCCTCCCCTCTGCTGATCCGCGCCCCCTTTTTGGTGCCGATATGGGACTCGGCAGCCCTGAGGTTGTTGTGCACAAGCTCTGAGATGATCATCTTCTCAAAGGCCGTGTCATTAAGACTGAGCCCGCAATCCACCACCTGCACGCCATCGCTGTAGTTATGAAGTGAGTAGCTGTTATTAAAGTTGCCATTGAGTGGTAGAGTACCGAACGTGTTCGTATCTCTGCCGCTGGTCACCGAGTGTCCTGCAAAAACACAAGAGGAGGGAAAACGTTAGGTCTCACAAAATCAGAAACAAAAACTAAATCTAAATGTTTAATGCTGTTTAGGACCTTGAGAAATGCTCTAATTTCCTGCAGAACTGTAAGTGGCATATTCACAAAATAGTTCCCTGCAGAAAGTGTTCTAAGTTTTATTGTCTTGTTTTCCAGTACACATATATAACAATTCTTCCTTTACTTAAGAGGCCACAATTTAACAATTCGTTCCCATGACTTACAAATACGCCAGCCTGTTTATTCGTTCCCCTTGTTTTAATTAAATCATGCGCACAATATAATAATTTCTCCCCTCAAGATACTGAATCATGGCCAAGTTGTAATAGTTCATTCCCTAGTTTAGTTAAATCAAAATGAGGGAACAAATTAATTCGATGTGGCCACAGTTAACTAAAACAAGGGAACAAATAATAAATTTTAGATTTAATTAAAAAAAAAAAATATCTTAATTTAGGGAACAAATTATTCATGGAAAATATTTTTTGTTTAAATAACTTATCTGCCAATGGGGTTAAGAAAAAAAATAAACCTGTCTTTCCATCAAATTAAGTTAATTTTCCTGACCATGTTGGCAGTTTTTTTTTCTTTTTAAAGCATAAACTCACTTGATTTTGATATATTTTCAGAAAACAAGACAAAAAGGGATAGTTCATTCAAAAATGAAAAATATTCTATAATAATCCCTTACTCTCAAGCTATCCTATGTGTATATGACATTCTATATTCAGACGAATACAATCAGTATTAGATTGTATTTACAAGTAAAAAAAATAAAATAAAAATTATATATATATATATATATATATATATATATATATATATATATATATATATATATATATATATATATATATATATATATATATATATATATATATATATATATATATATATATATATTATACACACATACACATGAGCCATATGTAATCCATATGGCTCCAGGGAGTGAAAAAAGACCTTGAAGAAGAAAGTGTAACAACTCTCTTAATTCAAAAAAGCTACATCCGACGTCATCGTTATTCCAGTTACGTTTTTTTTTTTTTTTGTTGAACTATCCCATTTTTGGGTGAACTATCCCTTTAACATCATGTAATTTTGTTCCTTAAATAAATGTATCAAGTATACGTACAATATCTTGATTAGGGAATGTTTAGATATGTGTAGTGGAAAACAAGACAAAAATACAGAATACGCTTTGCACTACTTTCAGTGCGATTATATGGAAATAACTTTTGAGTGCTTGGATAAAAGTTGTGGCGCGTAGTTCTATAGTATGCCAGATCACACTAGTCTACTTCATCTAGCTGTGCCAGACCCTCCATACTGAATTTGCATAATGTCTCTACTGAATTGGCAGGCACAGGCAAATTCCTCCCAATTTGAGGTTCTGAATTTGTCCTCAATCAAACAATTTCGAACAATTCGCAATGACCAATTTCAGAACACTGGTTTCAACCACATCCTAAACAACATTAAAATCAGTCAGTAGGCTTCAAACATCATAGACACGAATGAGAGAGCGGCACAGATGTGTATTCACAGATGAAAGAGCGGTGACAGTCAAAGAATTCATCAACATCAGCTTGTATTTGAAGCGGTTAAGGCGGTGGGGTGAAGGGTTTGAAAGTAACGGAAAAAAGCCCAAAAAACAAAAAAACAAAAAACAGCAATTTTTTCACACTACAGAGAGCGAATGAAAGCGAAAGCATCCAACAGACAGGAGAGAGAAAACTCACTCTGAACAACTCACATCAAGTCTGTCTGTTCAGGCCAGCAGACCTGAGCGCTGCTGATGAACAAAAAGAACACAAAACAAAAAGGAAAATGATTTATTGTATAACATGATGAGTTATCACTAACAGAAAAAAAAGGAAAAAACAAAAACAAAATTACAACGTTAGCGCAAGCAAAGGGTTTAGCAAATCAAATTAACATCACAATTAAGGCCTTTTCCCTCCGTTAAATGTCACAGTTGGGTTAGTTTGCTGGACTGGAGTTTATGTGGTAATTTGAGCTCATTTGCGTGCTGGTTAATGGGTGGCCGTCTGCATGAGCTACGATAATCTTTAACTGCATCTTACGAGAGCCCACCGGTGGGCGGTTCGGACACAGACATTCTCAGAACCTCTCCACAGAAATGACAAGACAAAGGAAGGAGATGGCAGATGGGAACTGAAGAGGGACAGTAATTTGAGGAAAGGGAGTTTAAAAGAGATTTCTGCTAGATATTGAGACAGAATGGCTAAAGAAACATAAAGGTTTTTCTCTAACAGAATTCCTCAGCAAACTCGTAAATAGACAGACAGATGTGTTAAACTGTAGGAGGGTAACAGAGAATATACAGTGACCCCAAATCAGACACTTTAGCTAATAAATAAATAAGTAGATCTGAATTAGAGCTGCACGATTAATTGTTAAATGATCGCGGTCTTGATTCAAACACCCACGCAATCTTATTTTTAAATTACAGCGATGCTCCCGTGTCTATTAAATCTTTTGACAAAAATCACACCGGAACATTCAAATATGTGATCACACTGCCATTGACCCAGAGTTATCGTTTATATATATAAAAACAATATTTTCAACATCAAAGTATGGTTATTTCTGTTACAAATATTCACATTTTCACAGAAATACTGGAATACAAGTTTATAGTTTGGGTATAAACACTGTCTATGGTAGTGGATGAAATAGAGCAAATCATCTTTTGAAAGTAACTTGGTGCTTCAAATAATGGGGTGGCACAAGTTTTTTTGGGCTAGTTTCAGCCCAACTCTTACAATTTTCACGTCCTGTTGTCTAGCAAATGTTCGCCCATGGCCAAGCTGGGGTGCATTTTCTAAAAGCATCGTTAGCCAACAATGGTTGCTATTTCCTCGTTATTAGCATAGTTCAACCAGTTAGTGTTTCCCGAAACCATCGTTCCAACGAACATTAGGAAACAGCAAACTAGTGTGGTTGGAACGACAGATCTCAATCTGTAATTAGAAGCATAGCTTCTTGTTTGCACCTTTTTTTGAAGAGTGTGCATGCGCTGACGTTCTCTAGTACATAAGAACAAGCCTATGATTGAATCTTGGAATAAAGCTAACTAACTGAGAAAATTAAGAATTAGTCCTTAGGTGCCATGTCCATAATTTATACCAAAAAATCTAGCATGAATTCGATCTCAGAATAATTAATTAAAAGCTATACTTCACCACCTGTGTGACATCATTAACCAATGTGGTGGAACAACAAATTTGCGGTTTCAGGAAACAGTTGTGACTAACTAGCTGATTTCTTCAATGATTCAACATACTATGGCAGTTAAGCGGTGAGTTACACTGTTGTACGAGAAACACGTAGGTGGTCTGAAAACGAGGTGTTCAGGCACTGTTATTTTGAACTTAAAATGACTGTGCCATAGACCAACTGGTCTAAAGTCAATAGCTCAGTATTTTTTGTTATTTAAAGGCTGTGTTAGAAATATGCGCAGGTGGGTGTACAACGCTGCTTAATTCACGCACAGGGACTCGCAGCAGCAACATTTTAAATATTAAAAATAAAATGAATCTCTGACGAAGCGTTCAGTCTTTCCACTCGCAAGTTCCGCCATATAAATAGCACATCCGTCATTGGCACGAGCCAGGCTATTGTTTCCGTTGTTAAACTAGCAAAAGTGGACTTTGACATGCCCTATGCGCTCCTGCGGCACACGCTTCAGACCATGTGCTCGGATCATTAAACCAGTAGGTGGATGTTAAAAATATATTTGCTATTCAAGCAATTTGTACAAAAAATAAATAAAAAACGCAGATTAATCCAGTAATGAAACAAGTTTTTATGTGTAAGTCATAGTATCATACATTTAAAAAAATATTATATATATTTAAAAAAAAAAAAAATACATTAGTAAATTACTTATTTCGTTTAGTTGTCTGTTCAGAATCGTGGGAAAATCTATGTTTAAAAAACAAAAACAAAAAAACATTGCGATTCTAAATTTATTCAGAATCATGCAGCTCTAATTTGCATTATATAATGCAACATCAAACCAAATAGAATTTGTATTTTTAAACAAAGCATTAAAAATAGGAATTGTGGCAAATAATAAAACTATAGATTAAAAGGCAAAACGTTTTTGGACACTGTTCTTAGCTCTAAAAAGTAAGAAAACAAAAAAGTGAATCAGAGAATTCTGAATTCTGACTAGATAAGCTGCAATAGAAGCTGTTGTAACATGCAGATAAAGGCACAGCTGTAACTGCACATTATACAGACTGGCCTCAACATTTGTATCCATTCGACTTTAAAATAAAGTAAGTATCTTTTTAAAAAAAAATGTTTTGTATAAATCCAATCTAATGTCCAACAAGACCGGACTTAACAAAGAGAGAAGGCGACTGCTTTCAGTAAAATCTCCATTCAGAATGATGTGTGTACATTTACACTTCTAGAGAAATCTTAATTGTGTGTGCAATGTGCATGCATCGTGCCAACATCCCAAAGTTGTAATGCAGAGGTGATGAAAGTATCGTTTCATTGATAGCAACATTTCCTCATTCTAATGATTTCTGAACCATGTGCTGACAATATGCGGATGATCTGTTAATGGCCACCGAGTGTGCAAGAGCTGTGCTGATAAAATCATGATAAAACAATTACATTTGATGGGCAAATTTAAAACTGATTGCATACTTGTCTCTCTGTAGGTCACTGAGTGTGTGCAGGAAGGGGAAAGAGAAAACAAGACACAAAAAGAATCAAAGTTGAATTGCTGTACATTTTCTTGCTTAAATAGAAATATTCAATAAATAGAATGAAAGAATGTGTGCATCACAATTGCCTCATAGTGAGGGGGAAAAATGCGTTACTCTGTGCTGTAAAACCACACACTGAGAACTACAGTTTTAATTCCTGTAGAAAATGAACTGTCTGCAAGTCTGTTTTTATATAATAAAGGTTAATAGAGCTGATATATTGGAATGATTTCTCAGCACAGAGTCTGGTACTACCTAGTATTCTGATAATACTCATAGTGCTTAATAGTACCAGATGATCAGAAGGGCAAAAAGGAGTGTAGTGGATTAGTAGTCACACCTGGAGAGTGAAAGACTGGCACCGTCGGTGTGTTACATACGATAGTTTCAGCCAGTAAGGTGTTGTAGGGGTTATTAGTGCCTTGTGGTCTCAGAAGAGGGTTAGTAAGAAGATAATTGCCCGTCATTCCTGAAGCGACAAAAAAAGAAGAGGACAAATAAGATTATGACCTCTAAGACGTCTATTTAATTTGTCCTAAAGATAAAAAAATATATGTTTTATATTTATTCTAATTACACTGTAATATATATATTTTTTCCCATGATTGTTATCACAACTTTTTAACATTTGCCAAATCAACCTAGATTAATGTGGTCCAAATAACATTATTAATAATATTTTGGGTTTATATTTCTTAAACCAATCTACTAACATTAACTCTTTTTTTTTTTTTTTTTTTTTTTCAATTCAATTCAACAAACTCAAACTTAAAGCAACCAGGTAACTTACAATTTTAAGTATTAATTTTAAGACATTTTTTACAGTGTAGCCTAGCTGCTTATTTATGTAATTTCATTGTAACTAATTGCTAATAAAAAATGTTAATAAAATGTTAATGTTAAAAAGTTAAATGTCAATAAATGCACCAAATTGAAATGTTAACATTTGTCAATGATAGGCTTCATCATCTTACACAGGTCAAGCTGTAGCGAAAAATGGATGAATATTTGTCAATGAGAAAAAATGTCATAACTTCCATAATGGGCAGAACTTCTTACTAATTCAAGATCTCTGTTAAAATTGTCTATGCTAACAAATTTTGTCTATATTTATATATTTTTTATGATATGAATATTGCAAATAAAATATGTCTGTTGTGTTTGTTTCTGAACAGAGACACTGAAGCACAGAAAGACAAATAGCAGGGTTTTTTTCTTCTTTTTTTTTCACCTTTGTGTTTTGTGCTTGTACGCGTGCATTAAAAGCATGCTGAGTGTTTTAGAGCAAGCCAAAGCAAACGGCTCTGAATAATACAACCTTACCGCAGGTCAGCTAGAGTTGAACATCATCTTCTCATCACATGCATTTCAGCCCTGGCTAAATAATAAATGACAGTTTTTTTTCCTAAATCCTTGAAATAGCTGACCGAGGGCACAGTTTCTACTGACTCACTACTGTAGCAGTGTAAAACAGGCCCAAAAGGGGCCTGCCTGACTTCCTGTGTCTTTAAATGAACATTAGTTGGTCTATTATCCATTAAAGTCAACATGAAATCAAAGGTGACTCTATTTACATTCTGAATACATCAGTTCCTGATGCTTTTTTTTTTTTTTTTTTTTTTATACGACTCATTGGTCCATGTTAGAAAAAAAGAAGAAAGAAACTATTTGGCATCATAAGCTTTCATCAAAATGTAATAACTTGCTTCGCCTCTGGAACGACTTTCCTCTTTGGCTGATGACACCAATCCCTCTTATTTTTCACTGCCTCCCTTCCAACCACCTGTCATACAGAGACCACTTTTCATCATCTAATTAATTCGCTACCCGACAAATATGTCACGTCACATTAGTAAAAGGGATGCGAACGCTTGTTTCATGTTGACTTTAAATAAAATCACATGTGATTTGTTTAAAATAGATATTTGTGCATGTGTTCCAGTAACCGTGCTCTTCTCAAGCTTATCAATGAAATGAAAATCTTGTTTTACATAAAAAGCAATCATATTTCAGAAGGTTTAACATCAAATATAATGTTTATCTAAAACACAAATTCACTAAAAGCATTTGATACTTTATTCAAATGGAAAATGATTCATTGAAGTTCATTAGTGCAAAGAAAAGGATTGGATATTAAGAAATTTGATTAAAGAGGATGTAAAAGAAATACTAAAATATGATTAAACAAGGTCAAAGAAATTTAATTAAGCATGGGTGACTGAATAATTTTTGTCTCAGTCTATTACTTAAAAGAAAACTTTCAATAAAACAGAGATTAAATCAGCTTGGGTGTAGGACTGACCTTGGTTGAGGGTTGATGTGCTGTTGATGTCTCCTGAGATGAAAGAGGACTCAGACTGTTTTCTTACTGTGTCATTCCACATTCTTCTGATTCGACTCTGTGGGACGAACAAACAGCCATGAAACACTGTTCATCAACTTTGGGAGGAAAATATTGCATATTTTTTTCTGATTTCACAGTGGCCCCAAATTCATACATTTATAATAAAATATCTATCTATCTATCTATCTATCTATCTATCTATCTATCTATCTATCTATCTATCTATCTATCTATCTATCTATCTATCTATCTATCTATCTATCTATCTATCTATCTATCTATCTATCTATCTATCTATCTATCTGTCTATCTGTCTGTCTGTCTGTCTGTCTGTCTGTCTGTCCGTCCGTCCGTCCGTCCGTCCGTCCGTCCGTCCATCCATCCATCCATCCATCCATAGTTTTTTGTTTATAGAGAATTTGTGTACACAGTATTTTTTTTTTTAGAAAGTAAATACATTTATATACTAGAACCCTATCTAAACATTGCATATTATACACTATTGCTATGATTCACTATGTAATAAAATCCATCATAAAGACATAAAATCTCTAAAATCTGTCTGCAAAACAAGAAAAAAAAAACATACATACATGCATAAAAGATCTGTGCTGCAGTACTGGAGCAGATGGAAGCACTCAGAGAGTTTCATTTCATTCCAATATGAAATGTGTCTCATAACTGAACGTCACATTACAAGCCGTTGAAATGAAAACAATGGAAATTGGGTCAGTAGTGTTTGTACCTGAGTACCGGAGGAATAGCGAGCGCTTGTCCGCGTAGTTGAGGTCTTTGTGGAGCTGTGCGAGCTCTCTGTTGTGATCCCGCTACAGCAGTACGTGTGTCGGAGGCATTTGCTGTACTCTCTCCGAACCTGCAGTTCAAAGGAACGTTTCTTTTTTTTCAAGTGAACTTTTAACATGCACTACTCCACAAAAAAAAAAAATAAAAAAAAATGAAAAAAAAAAAAAAATCAACTGCTGCCGCAGCTCTGGTAGAGCAATATATATCAGGAAGCACTTACTTTCTTCTGAAGCAGGCAGTGGAAGGTGAAGACAAACATGCCCTGGAAAGTGTTGAAGATGGTGAAGAGGTACGCTAACACGATGGATGACTCACTGATGAAGAACAAACCGAATGACCAGGTCAGGCCCAAGAGACACAGCAGAGCAAAGCCACCCATGACCCACGACCTTAGAAAGCAAACAAAAGAGAAACATCGAGGCATGAGAGAGGGACTTTTTCATTCAGCACAGAACACAAATCATTACAGCATTACATCTACGATATTAGTAATACATTTTTTGTAGTAATACAAAAAAAAAAAAAAAGAATACAAATCAAACACAGGTCCTGAAAATCATTTGAACTGACATCTTAGGCACAAGTAGATGGGAAATGCAGTGGAACATATCATTGAGAGGTTAATCAATCCCATATGAAAAGGGGATTATCATAAAGGAGGTTTAATCAGTTTTGAGGCAGTGGAGTGTGGAGATATTTTTTTGCATGCCACACTACTGGGTAAAGACGCATGATACTGGGCTGCATTCAGACGGAGGGGAAAGAGAAAGAGCAGTAATCATCTCTGATTGGTCCATTTTAGTGGAGGAGGCGCTGACAACAGGTCTCTGCTGGCTAAGGAACCAAAGAGATAGAGCTTGCTTTCATCAGAGGAGAGATGAGAGATGAAACGAGAAACGAACGTATGAGAATTTGAAGGCGTGAGGGTATAATGATTTTTTTTTTTTTTTTGTTAAGGTTACGTGGTATAAGTGCATTGGGAATGGGATCTATAAATGAGGAGCGTAATGGATAGAGCTAGAGATGCTTTGATTATAAAATTGTGTCCAATACAGATAAGTCAATAGTTATTTTCATTTTCATGGCATCGCCTGTCAAATGAGAAATATTAAAATACTATTGTATTATCTTAACATACAAACAAATAAATTATTAATACTTGCAGTGCAAGATGATATGCATACACATTTTGCCATAAGCTAAATACAAAATCTAATAGTGTTATTAAATTATTATTGTGTGTATTGTGTGTTATTAAAGTGACACTTTAAGTGACTTTAAAGTGACATTAAATGTAATCTAAATGTCAAATATATGTGGAGATGGATGGATGGATGGATGGATGGATGGATGGATGGATGGATGGATGGATGGATGGATGGATGGATGGATGGATGGATGGATGGATGGATGGATGGATGGATAGATAGATAGATAGATAGATAGATAGATAGATAGATAGATAGATAGATAGATAGATAGATAGATAGATAGATAGATAGATAGATAGATAGATAGATAGATAGATAGATAGATAGATAGATAGATAGATAGATAGATAGACAGACATTTGGCATTTATAGGTTATAATAAGTGTATGAGTCAGTGTGAGGAGGTCTAAGGGTTCAAGATTAGGGTAAGGGGATAACATAAGGGTTGGGGAATAAGAGGGTAAAATATTTTAAGAAAATGAGGGAATGAAGTTAATATGTACAGCAATTTAAGACGGTCCAGGCGGAATTAAAATTAAGAAACCAGTTAAGCCACAGACAGACAGACAGTCAGACAGCGCGCATGAGAAGCACAGGGAGAGAGACGGCGCTTCTGGAAGAGCCCAGCAAACAGACAATAAAATGACAAGGGGAGCAACCATGAAGCTGTGGCACAGATGTCTGGCTAACGCTCTTACTTGATAAATGGTTTATTATCTTCATAGCTAGAGAGCATGGCCAGCAGAGGAGAGAGACAACATTAGATCAGGCAAATCAGTTGGATTAGCATAAAAGTCTAAATGTAAAAATTCCGAAGTTAAAATACAAATGAGGGTGGACCAAAAAAAAAAAAAAAAGTGTTAGATTTTGTCCTCAGCTGTGTAAAAGACAAAATTCCCTGAATAAATGTACCTGTCCAGGTTATAAATGATATTAGATAGATTAGACAGATAGACAGGCAGATAGATAGATAGATAGATAGATAGATAGATAGATAGATAGATAGATAGATAGATAGATAGATAGATAGATAGATAGATAGATAGATAGATAGATAGATAGACAGACAGACAGACAGACAGACAGACAGACAGACAGACAGACAGACAGACAGACAGACAGACAGACAGACAGATAGATGATAGATAGATAGATAGATAGATAGATAGATAGATAGATAGATAGATAGATAGATAGATAGATAGATAGATAGATAGATAGATAGATAGATAGATAGATAGATAGATAGATAGATAGATTTCATGTTGTCTTTAACACACTTGATGATTACATGACAAGACTTTTCATAAAACTTTACCGCCATTTTAAATTTTCTTTCTTTTTTCTACACAGACGGACAAGTGCATTTAATTTACCCATGCTGCATTGCCCTATCCCGGATTGTAAAGAGACTAAAGATGGTTCTCTCAGGCCAAATGTGCCAGTACTTTGCCTTTTTACTCTATTTAATGCGGCAGTAATGTTTTATGAGCGACATAAGTTACGGTGTACGGTGAATCTTACCCAGGCAAATCAGAATTATAATAGCCATCACAGACGCGATAATTACTGGTTTGGGTAAGAGAACAGAGAGAGGACAGAGAAAGAGAAAAAAAGGAGAGAGAAAAACAAGGGGAAATGGGAAACAGAGAAATGAAACGAAATGCTGCAGATTAGCTTGCTGAACATGCAACATGCTGCAATGAGCCCAGAGTTTAGCGGATTGTTTCATCTTGCCCTGTGGTGATGGGTGGAGAGAAATTTAGACAACATACGGCCGACACAATGCCTGTGAGCTATATATTTGTCAAGCATGTTAGTCATGTTTATATCACTGTTAAATCTAATAAAATATGCATACTTCCCCAATGGCTGTGTTAAGTTTGAAAGATCACATTAAATGCAATCAGTGTCATATATCAAATCCAAAACATATAAAGGCTCTTTCCACAAACGGGGTCTAAGGATTGCAAAAAAAAAAAAAAAAAAAAAAAAAAAAAAAAAACCTTTTGGAAAATGGTTAAAGTGTTAAATCTTGATTTTAAACACGTAGGTTAAAATACAATAAGGGTACATTTCTTTACATTAGTTAAATAACAATGAACAATAATTCTACAGCATGTTATTTTTTTCATCTATGCAGTAAAAATGGCCCAATTAATGCTACTTCTTGTATATATATACATATATTTCAGGCAAGCTAGCTAGCACGTCGGGAAAAGACTAAAATCATCTAAACAAGAAAATCCCTATTTCAAAACAATAAAAATGTTTCACACATGATCAAATAGAACCAGTAAGACATGCATTGCCATGCCAGCAAAAAGAACTAAAAGAGTTGTGTGGTCAACCAACACACTTTTTTGTACTTTTCCGCCACAAAAAGAGTTCTCCCTCTTCGCAACAGGAAACACATGGAAGTGCTTTCACTGTCTTTCTACCACCCCCCACCCCACACACACATCTGAATTCACTCTGAATGCAGGGAGTTGTTCCAAAAAGAGTTTTGTGGTTACTGTAAAGGAGAAACAGCGCTGAGACTGTCTCAATCATTACGTGCCTCTCTGGCCATCGCTCACATTAATAGACGCTGTGCACCTGAAGAGAATAACATCTGTCTGGAGTCCATCTAAATCCCTTTAGTCGATGTACTTAAATTCATCCAAGCAAAAACGACAGTTTTGTAGGCGTTACATACAATGTCAGCAAGGAACAATGTCTGTTCCCATTCTAAATTTTAGATCAGCAGTGGTGCTACTTCTTAGTGTGTGGCGGCACACTTTGACTTCACATGAGCTGAAATATCTTAGGGAAAACAATGTGACTTACTTGATGTGCTCCAGCCGGCTGGAATCAGGTTTCAGCGATGTAGAGTGTTTCATCATTTTGTACATTGTGATGAGCAGGAAGATTAGATTGAGCTGTGCAAAAGTTAAAAAAAAAACACACAAAAAAAACCTTTGTTAATAAACAAAAAATAAACTTAAAGATTAGATAAGTGAAGTTTTATTGGGAGCATTAATTGAAAACAGCCATCTAAGCATCCCTTCAGCCAGTGCCTAATACAATAACCATCTGGCATATTGCGAGACAAAGCCAAGATGACTGGCGCCAAATACAGTGTCACTATATATCAATACAAGAATACAAAAAAGCAATAAAACCGTTTAACTGCAGAATGAAAACACAAATAGTTCAGAGAACCTTAGAGACCACACATGGAGAAATGGATATTTGAGATTTCCTCGGGGGGGAAAAAAATATAACTTTAAGCAATATTCTGGGCTATTTCATATACAAACATCTACAGAACTGCTGCATTTGTGGCAAACATACGAGGGAAAACATCCCTCAGTTTGTAAAAAAAAAAAAAATAAGAAAAAAATTCATATTTACGGTATTACACCCACAGTGGAAGCTTAGCAGGGAATCATTCAGCACTGCAAATAAATATGTAAAATACGCAACAATCACGCTATTGCAAAAGTATAACTGTTACATTACACATGGCATAATCGGAGTTGAAGGTTTATTTTGATCGTTGCATTGTGTATTTACTATATTTCTGTTCTGGACTAATTAATTTTCTGTGGTCATCGACCACATGCATGCCATAGTTATTATATATAGTATTAAACTAGAGTATTAAATTAACTTAAATATATTATATTAAAATATTATTTCATATCCCAGATATGAAATCAGTTAGTAAATAAATTATATGTAAAGTATAACAAATACATTTCATCTTTGTTCAGTGTACAAGAAAATACATCTTAAGATGAATTATCAGAAATGTCCAGTGTTCACAATGTTATACATAACATGATTTCAGTTTGGAACAGTTAAAACAATTAACTTTTTAAAGCTATGCATTTTGCATTCAACATTTTGCATTCAACATAACTGAAACTAGAAATTATCTTCTCTGCTAAATACAAAGTTGTGTTTATTGGCCTTTGCCTGCTAGACAGGCAATGTATGCGTACTTACTGTAAACACAATCCTGCCTTCTTAAATTTGTTATTAATTTAATCATATTTAAATAGTAAATAACCCAGAATAAATACGTTTTAACTTTGCTCAGTGTAAAAATTCTTAAGATCATCAAAAGGGTTCACTATGTTAGATATAAAATGTCAAATTATTAAAATTCCGCCTTGTTATTTAGGTGTGTAAATAATCTCCCATTTATCTTTCATTCATACAGGTAAACATTACACATTTGAAAGGAATGCATTTTTACACGTATTTACATAAATAAAGTAACAAACTCTTTTTTATATAAATAGATGCACAGATGTTCATTAGCAATTGCATGCTTGCACACGCCGTAGACACATTGCTGCTCATTCTTATCAATTTATGAATTAGAGTTATTTTATTTTTTTTATTAACAGCATGCTACAGAAGCTGTCTTTAGGTATTTAAACAACATCTTTTATTTAAACAGCAGCCTAAATAACTATTACTTAGAATATTAATATTCTATTATATATAGAATATTACTTTAAGTGAGTTTGATTTTTGCTTAGTGTATAAAAAAAGGCAGGTTTGGCAGAAATCAGTATACAGCCTGTTTAGCTAGATCTACAATTCTGCCAAATCATTTAGATAAGTTAACAACCTACTGCATATCTGCCTCATGTCTCAAATGTTAAAATGTTTAGGGACAAATGAAGACACACACTCATACACACACCGTGAGAGGGTCATTGTAACAACCTAAAGTAATACATTGGTCATACTTTATCACGTACTGTGTAAAATGACTTCCCAATAGCTACAACTATGTGGTGACGGAACATTTTCTGGTATAATCCATTTTCTGGAGCATAGACAGGCGAGGACGTAGCAGTCTATCATTTGCGGCCGCTCTCATAAGTGGCAGTGTCACCAGCTCAAACAAGCTCTTCAGTTCGGCTCCTTGTTCGGGTGCACAAGCTCATCATTCTGCCATCAAAACAGCAATGGCGATCAATAACGTGCTGCTCGTGCAATCAAGCGCCACGGCTTCTCAGAGACAGCGCGGCAAGAGAGAGAGAGAGACAGAGAGAGAGAGGGAGAGAGAGGAGGGGGTGGCGGGGTTATGCCTGGTTTTTGTGGCCCCTGTGCCCGAATTTATGAGCACAGAGCTATAAAAGGCCTCTCACGCCGCCAGAGCGCTGACAGTGATCTGATGAGACGAGAGGAAGTAAGGACACTCAGCAGAGGGAGAGGTAACCTAGCAAGGCAGCCACTACACTCCTAAAGCTCCTTGTTCTTGCCCGTCCCATGGGCTTCCTACGTTTCGGAAAGAGCTTTTCCTGAACAACCCCCCCATTCCTGAATCATCACCGCTAGCCAAGCAGAAGACCCTCAACTCCATTCTGGGACGCTGGAGAAAGATGTACGTGTGTGTTCGTACGCGTGTGTGTGTGCGTCCTGAACTCAGATTGAACCAGATTAAATATTTAAGGTGCAGATGGAACTGTCTGCATGATGCAAACGTGTCACAGTCCAAGCGTGTTTTAACGTCACTCACACGCACTAATGGTTCCCAACCACTCATTAGCTCAATGTCCTGGTTTTCATGGATCTCACATGCCTGGTGTCCCAGAGCCGAGAAAAAAACTTTTCTGCCAAAATGGTGGTGGCTCCCCTGCCATAGCCAGTGCTCGGCTGGTGGATATGCAAACTTTTCTCAGTGCAGCTGCCTGCAATTTCCACCAGGTTTTCACAGAAACAAATGACGACGTGACAAACTTTGTTACTATTTAACCGGTCAACAAATAAAAGCGTTAAATGTTATGTTACTCTTACTTGGAGTCTTTGTGCCATCACAAGCTGCTTTTGATGGAATGGTCATTTAATTGTTCTAGTTAATTCATACAACCTATATTTGAAGAAAAAAAAAGTATTTCAGTTAAAATAAATTAAAGAATCGAATAAATTAAATTAATTAGAATATACCACTTGAAACTGATTGCTGAATCAGGCTAGCCTGGAAGTCTAGACGCACACTAGCAGCAGTAAAATCGTCAAGCAACTCTCCATAGACTTTCGAGCTGGAAAAACCAAACTCTGGTCAGACCAGTCACATTGTGTAAAGAGTCGCTTGGCGGGCTTAACATAATGACGGCAGAGTTGTGGAGTTTACAGCGATACAGCGAGAGTTACAGTTACCGGATACCGGATACAGCGAGAGTTTAATCTATCAACTAGCTCTGCTTCACGCTGCTCTGGTTGGTTGTAGCTCTATCCAATTGCATGCAGAGGGAGTTTGAAAGACAACCGTTTATCCCGGCCCTCGGATTGAGCCCTGTCAATGGTGAATTTCCAGACCAAACATCTTGATGTGGGTCTGGTTTGTCAGGCTAATCAGACACTATTTTGACAAAAGTATTGGGACACCCCTCCAAATAATTGAATTCAGGCGCTCTGACTACTTCCATGGCCAAAGGTGTATGAAATCAAGCACCTCGGCATGCAGACGCTTCTACAAACATTTCTCTCAAGATCTCAGTGAATTCAAGCGTGGTACCGTGATAGGTTTCCACCAATAAACAAGTCCATTCGTGAAATTTCCTCACTACTAAATACCTCATGGTCAACTGTTACAACTCCAAATGTATGGTTTTTCTAGTGTAGTAAACTTGCTCAGCAGCTCATCTGGTATAGCATTAAACTTGCGATGGGGAGACCAAAATGAGTCAAGACAAAAAAAGCTAAAATGAAATGGTTGCTCACTAAATGTGTTTTTTATCTCACGTTGCTATGTGTAAGGTTGGCTTTTGTGCACATTATTTTTGAGTGCAATTTTTTAACACCACTCCTTGGACATTTCATTTTATTCCTGAAATGCTGCAATATGTAAACCAATCACTGTGAAATTGTAAAAAAAATAAAAAACAAACACAAAAGTACACTCCCCCATTAGACACCAGCTCATGTGCCCTATTGGTGGAAAAGGGGACTAGATTAGCTGTGAAATTCAAGGAGATCTACATCGCTGCAGCATCGCGCATGAGGACGCTGAAAATAGATGTAGTATAATGAGAACCACAATGGGCTTCAACTAATTGAACAGGATCACACCATTCTTTCCCTCTGCACAGCGAAATGGGTGAAATTCTGAATAATGAGACTCGCTCTGGCTCTCTCATTGACAAGGACAAAGCCAATCTGCTGAGAATCAGCGGTCAGAGGTCAGGGGAAACCTTGGTCCCGCGTTCCCCCGAGAGGATCTGGTCTTTGTGCTTTATCTAGCATTGTCAAGCAGCCTGAGGACTAGGAGTCCTGCTTGCTGTCCGTGCAGAGCTTGCAACAATAAATCAGCTTCATAAAGGGTCACAAGCTTCCTGCCGCTGATGGCTGGAACACGTATTCTGATTATCAGCAACGCCGCAAACATACATCACGCTTCATCCAGCGCTGCAGTGGCTAAATGAACAGATCTCAGGGTTTGTAGGACTTACAGTAAGAGTGGCTGCACAAATATGCAATATTTGCAGTATTCTACGGCCGGTCAGATTCTTTAAAGTCACATTGACGTGATATTTAATTTAAAACTATTTAACAGCCAATTTATATGTTTATATTATACATGCTTTATAAATATAACTTTTTTTTATAAGAGTGTACATTAAACTTACATTATTTTTACATTTTGAGAAATGCCAATTTGTGTAAATTCAAATGCAGCATTTCCATTTGTCAAATTATTTTTGTCAGCAAATTTGGAGGTAAATGTGACATTATACATATATCGGCCTTGGTCGACCATTACAATTAATTTATCACAAGAATACGCTGATTTTAAAAGGTCTGCAATTTTTTTGCCCTTTTTTCCAGACCTTTTCTAGTTCTGCTTTTACATTTACACAATGGTAAGAATGCCATTAAACAATTTAAACAATTTAAAAAAAATGATTGTAATGTTGTTAGATTGTTTTATAGTGTTTGAATATTAAAAGCAGATTTTCTTTAGTTGTTTCAGGGCACTTCTCTAATCGCTATTTACGTCTTTAAATCTGTTTTCAACTTAAAACCCAAAGGCTTTCCAATAAACAGAGCTTCCATCCCTGTTCACCCCGGCAAAAAGAGATCACCTGGTCTGTTTATATAACCATAAAAGATATAATAAAGTCAACCATCCACAAACAGCTCTACTTGTCCTTCCATTTTCAGGAAGACGATTTGTTTTTTCATCCAGAGATTAGAGGGCAAACAAACAGCCAGGCAGATGTG